>NW_019154102.1:26932090-27012834 GCF_002288905.1 Enhydra lutris kenyoni
TATTTCTTTTTTTTTTTTTTTTTAAGATTTTATTTATTTATTTGTCAGAGAGAGAGAGGGAGAGAGAGCAAGCACAGGCAGACAGAATGGCAGGCAGAGGCAGAGGGAGAAGCAGGCTCCCTGATGACCAAGGAGCCCGATGTGGGACTCGATCCCAGGACGCTGGGATCATGACCTGAGCTGAAGGCAGCTGCTTAACCAACTGAGCCACCCAGGCATCCCTGTACCTCATATTTCTAAATAATATTTATCTTTAGTATCTATAAAATAGAAATATTCTGTCATTGATAAAATAATGTATTTGCATATGTAGTTAATAATTATGTTCTGATAAATTTTCAGTAAGAAACACAATGAGAAAGAGAAATGGATACTATTGTTTTTATAGGCCACTGATCTTTGTCAATCTTCATGTTTTGGTGGAGAATTGTATCTCCACATTCAAGGAAGATGCTATGCCAAAATTAAAGAAGCATAAATTTGGAATATTGATTTAAAGTCAGCTTTTATCATCCAGTCATTTGAGGAAACACAGAGAGCCAAAGAGATTACGATTTGCAAAAGGTTAAAATATTGTACTTATAAATAACATTCTTTTACCTTTCAAATCTCAAGATTAGAATCTAAGCAGTGATTCTCAAAAATTAAAAAAAAAAAAGATTCTGGTTAGAGTTCTGTAGACCATATCACAAGTGTATGAAATGGATTGACTATCTGGCAACTGGGGAAGGGAAAGAGGTTGAGCATAGTAAGTTCAGGGCTAATGACTCTGGTCACTCTTTGTTGCAGGTCAGAAATCACAGTGGAAATAGCTACAGCTGAACTGCCATTCCTACTTCAAGAGGAAAAATGAGATCCCCAACTGGCATGGGCCTAGTGTCAGTACTTAATTGCCAAAGACAAGATAGGCATAGATACCATAAGAGACAGTAAAGTCAAAGTAGTAATCAAAATAATGTGACTCAAAGGATCCATGGTGTTGTCTACTTGATCATGGTGTCCCTAGGAAAAAAGTACTTGAGTACTAATTCCCACTTGATCAGTATAAGTAGGTCAGATCTAGGTCAAGTGAACAGAAGTATAACCTGAATCACGAGGACAGTGCCATGGCCCCATAATTAATTCCCAGACTTGAGCCAGTTTGCAGATCCAGAAACATTTAAATGAAAGGTCAGATCCCCTTGAGGAAAGAAAGACAAAGCTACACTGTCAAAATGTATACTCAATCTCTCTCCTAGCCTTTCCCAAAGAGAGAAACAGCTATTTAACAAAGTGACTATGCATTGGGCAAAGTGGTGTAATCAGTTTTGGGGTCTTACTGGAAATTGACTTGGAAGTGACACTAATTCCTGCAGATCCAAAACATCACTGTGGTCTCAGAGTTAGATTAGGGGCTCATGGTGATTGATGGAGTTTTAGCTCAGATCTGTTCCACAGTGGGTCTAGTGGGTCCAGTGGGTACGTGGCACCATCCTATCATTATGTCCCTACTTCCAGAATACATAATTGGAATAGACATATTCAATGACTGGAAGAATCCTCATTTTGGAATAATTCTGCATTTCCAATCACCATGAAAATAACATACTATTTTCTCCAGAAAAGATAAAATTTTGTCTTTTGTCTGTGGGGCATTTGTTTTTGTTAAGGACATGCACTAATGGTGCCCTCTATTTCACAGCACACAATGGTATCACAGGAGGTATTATTCCATGGGGGAACTTCAAAAGAAATGTATTTCACATTAAAATATATTACAAGTATGGGGACAAAAATAGGAATTATATAATAATCTATTTATGCAAAAATAAGAGCCCATATTATATTAAACCAAGATACATACTTACATACATCAAATCATTAAATATTATGTATTTTTGCTAGAGAAATATCAGGTCTTCTTAAAAATACATATTAACTTCTTGTTATGCATAAACACTTTGGGGAAAACTAAAGCTGCCTCCACTGGTTAAGAAAATGAACTGAAGGGCAATACTTGATCAGAATGGAAATTTATAAGTTGTTTCTATAACCCATTTTTTTCCTTAAAGTTAATACTAATAAAAGAACTGTAAATGCTACTTTCTTTGAAATGTGAATAAAATGTTCAGCCAAGGGAGTATTTTACAATTCTGAGGTATTATTTATATATTAGTGTGTCTGGTACCCAAACTAAATTACAGCTCAGACAAGGGACTGAAAGGTCAGGTTTATTATTCACTTTAGTAAAAATGTAACCACAACACTTGTTTCTACATCAGGGAGTATTATAACCATCATTATAACTAATAATAACAATGAAAATAATACAGCCACAATGTATTTTGCATTTTTCAGTAGACAGTAGGGCTTATGGCTAATAATCATTTATATTTACACTGAAACTTTTTATGGAGGAGTTCAGAGTGGTTTTCAAATAGTAGCTCATTAATCATTTCCACAAGTTAGTTGGAAAGTTATTATCCCAGTTCAATAGATGGAAAAATTATATCACAGAAAGGTCAGATACATATTTACTTGTCCAATATTACAGAAGTAAAGTGAGTCCGTTTCAAATATCTCAGACCTTCTTTTCACCCCTTGATCTAACCACTGGACCAATGCAATTTTGGTCCATACTATGGTTTGACCGTCAACCTAAAGTACTTTAAGGCTGACCTCTCTGCTATTACTTTTACAGACCTATAAACACAGAAGAAAATAACAATTTTTCATCTGTGGAGATCATACTAAAAAAGACTCAGACACAATTAATTCATATTTCTATTTCTTTTTTAAGTGTTATTAGAAATATTTAACAATGCTGGTGTCAATTTAAAATTGTAAATATCAAAACCTTAATAATGAAATGCATAATAATTAAATTTATGCTGAAAGAAACAGGCAATATTTTCAGGGCTTCGTTTGAACATAAGCACATTTAATAGGAGTTACTTAAAGGAAACAAGAAATCAACTCTTAATAATTCCAACCCTCGCAAATAATTAGATCACTAGGAAAAAATGAAAGAATCAATGCTTCAGTAAATGTGACCTGAGAGAGGAGGGAAGAATTAAAAACAAGCACAGAATTTAAACTCAGACTGTTTCTTGTTTGCTTTTAAAAATCAGTGAAATTTCAGTGCTTTATCTGATAATACTTCATCTTAAAAGAAGACAGTGAAACAAAATTGTTAACCTTTAAAATGATAATATACCATGAATATGAATTAAATAGAACTGACTTTCTAAAATAAAATAATTTCAGGTATTTTTCCTCTTTGTCTAAATAATTTGTTACTCCAAAATTAACATCTATATAATTTTTCACTAACCTTGAAAATGACCCAAAAGTGAAATCAGTTCATAACTCTACACATTCCTATTTGGAAGTACATACTTGCTTATGAGATCCTAAAAAAGAGTCAGTTTTCTTAAACAAATCCAACTATATTCACTTTAGCTTGTTTGCTTTGAAAATTTAAATATACTGCAAAAAAATTTTTTTTAGTTTTTAGGCTCAATGGGATCTGAAGATTTCAACCACCGAAATATTAAGTAAAAATGACAATTATACATTTACACAGGAAATTTTGTTTTAATATTATAGTTATTTTCTTTAAATTTTTCTTTTAAAATCAATGTGATAAAAATGTGTAATGTAACATTCTTCCACTAGAAGAATTTACATTTAAAAAAAAATAAAAGAAAAAGATGACTCTTCTTGCTAGGTTTAATGATTATATATCTTTACCCTTCTGAGGACTGAGAATTCAGTAAATATTTAAAAGATTAAAGTAAAGGAGAGAATAGAACTTTCCAAGAGATGGTGATATGGACATCCAAAAATTCAGAAAACAATCATGATAAATGACAGAAGAAACAAAATTATGATGTCTAAATGGTTTTAATGTCTCCCCAAAATATTTAGTTTTGAGGCAATTCATGTGAATTGGACAGTAGTGTCTATTGAAAAGTATAATTGATATTACTTTAATATCTGTATACAATATACATCTTAGCCTTTTAGAAATATTTTTGTGGGATATATGGGTCTTTAATTGCACATGGTTGCTTAAATACAATTGTATTTCAAAGTTACTTTTGTATATATTTAAGAAAATCATTTATATATTAAAATATAGAGATCTCATTGGCCTGTACAAAAAAATGCTAAATACCATAATCTTATTTAGTTATGCATGTGTTTACTACTTATCTGGTCAGGCATCAGTTCTTGTTCAATGTGTTCCTTTTAGTCAAACTTAATTTTTGGACAAGATTTTTTTTTCTGAATTTATAAAAAATTTTCTTACCATTACTTTAACCATTCGTTAATGCATATCAGTTTTACCGCCCTTTCACTCCCAAACTTTAGCTTTACAAGTATTGTAAGATTTGACTTAAAGTCAAACATCTTACTCTTAAAAAATATTTTTCCCACATCTACATTTGCTTAAGCCTTAATTTCTCTTGACAGTGAAAGCATTATTTTTTGAACTATTTAGCAGGAGTATGAATCATAGTGTTTGCATATATTGAGGAGTTTTAAGCATATTAAAGCAGTTTATAAAAAATCTAATGATTTTGATACCACAGGAAGTAGTGTGGTTTTCTCAACTTTCTTTAATTTACAGCTAAATTTTTAATGGCTTATGGAGCGCCTAAGAAAAACACCATCATAATTTCTCTTTCATTTTAACAATATTGAGATTTTATTAAATTGACCTGATAAATGATACTTCTTTTGGTACTATAAAAAGCAATTTTAATTTTTAAAGCATATTTAACATCATTTCATGCTTTTCACTGATCCAAAGTCATACTAATATTTCAAAACTCCCACTGTCTGATGATACACAGGTTGCCAGTGTTTCACTTTGATTTAGTGATTCATGAATCTCTAGAGACATGAAAATTCTGATGAGTCACTAAGTCCCCAATGCTAATATTACCGAGCAACTTCCAATGCATAAAGCTATCTATAAATGTAATTCCTGAGACTAGGATGAGTAGATTTTATTGAATACAGAGAAGTCTCAAGAAGAAAAACTCTGAAATTATATGAAGATCACTGGGGTGTATCAAAAGCTGTACATTCCTAAGACCATAATGTAGTCAGACTTTTCAATTTGGAATCTTAGTAAAATTTTGTCCATGACATGCTAATGTAAACTTATTCTAAAAGAAGTAATTGAAGCCCTTATCATCAGTTTAAGATCTTTCCTAAATTAACTATGTCAGGCTTTCTTGGAAACTGTCACTCTTCACCACTACCATTTGCATATTCTAATGAAAGCTCTATTCACAAATAGATTGTAATTGAATCAGATTCAGACAATAGATTTAAAAAAAAAATCAGTCATATTTTAAATGCTCTCAAAGTAACTAGTTACTTGCCAGAATTTAAAAGATACATAAATTTGTGTGTGTGTGCTGGCATATATGCATATGCACACATGCATGTGTATTATGAAGTTTCCCCTCAAGCATAAAGAAATTATAATGTTCCTCACCTGAGCATGCCAATTTTTATTAACTCAAGTTCTTTCTTTCTCACTGACAATGAATATAAATAACTCAGTTTTTCCTCCATATCCCATCTTGCCCTTTTAGTCCTGAAAATGACCACAGAGTTTACAAAGTTCACTAGTCTAAGGAATGCTTGGAGTTGGGATATATTGTACTAATTGCATACACTCATTTAGTGATGGATCACAGAGAAAGGAAGTGACTAGCCCAGAGTCACACCAAAAATGACAATGTGTAGCTTAAATTCTGTTTTTTGAAAAAAAGAAGAACATTAAGACTATCTAAACATGAAATACTAATAATTTCAGAGAGGTTTAAACACTTCTCTTAAGAAGTATGTTCCCTGACGAACAAATTCTGATAATAACAACCCAAGATTCTTTCACGAATATTTCAAATGTCCAAAACAGGAAGGAACTTTAATGGAAATATATTTCTCTCTCTGTGTATATGAACACATACACATACATACATACAAACACACACATATACACACACATAAATATACGTTATGTGAATATACAAAGCAGAGTTTCCATTATAACATTTTGACATAACACAGCAGTAGTAAGCCACCAAAATGAAGTTTATTTTCTATAGTTTTGTATTGGTAAAGTATAAGTTAAACTCAAGGATATTGGGCTTGCTTCACTTAGAAATCCTCTTTGAACACATTACACTTTTTAGTTCTTAGAAATTCATTTAGCATACTTTATTTTTTTTTTTTAAGATTTTATTTATTTATTTGACAGGGAGAGACACAGTGAGAGAGGGAACACAAGCACGAGGAGTGAGAGAGGGAGAAGTAGGCTTCCCACTGAGCAGGGAGCCCTATGTGGGGCTCAATTCCAGGCATGAACTGAGCTGAAGTCAGACGCTTAATGACTGAGCCACCCAGGCACTCTCATTTAGTATACTTTAAAATGCCAATTTCTAAAGTGTAAAAAGAAGTTAATAATCCCTCTTAAATCAATAGTTAGGATCTGACATAATACATTTAATAAATATAAAGTGTTAGAAATGGTCTATACCACCTACTGCATAGCAGTGAAAGAAATAACAGAAGCCCAATTACAACCATTATATATATATTTTACTTGATTTTGAAGAATTGTTTACTAAAATATCAAATATTTGGAAAATAAATATCTAATGTCACCTATACTCCTATTTTCCTAATGGTAGCCCTATTAGCATTATGGGATCACTAAATTTTATATCTCAATTAGTTAACTTGTAAAATCCATTGGATAGAGGATTTCTTTAGAAACCACTTTCATTTATTTATTCATTTTAAGGTTTCACCAGTTCCATTTTTTTTTAAATTCGCAAGAGAAAGTGTTCTCTCCTCTCCTATATTCACAATGACTAATTTTATAAAGATCCTTGCTATTTTCAGTTGATACAACATATCCTAGAAAAACAGGTAGTCACAATTTGTTCTGTATAAATTTAAAGTAAAATTTTGGTAGGCATAATAAAGTAACTTCATAATTCTTGTAATACTTTTTAGCGAGATAAAGCTACACAAAATTTCACAAACTATTTTCAAAAGTATGTATTGCAATTGTCTCTCTCTGTCTCTTTTTTTTTTTTTTTGCTATTTTTTCTCTCTTAATAACAATTTACTAACCTTTAGGCAAAGCTGTACCCTTTTGGCTTTAAGTTCTTTCTGAGTACATATTGAGGACAGACAAATTAAATGATTGAGTTCAACCAAGCACACTGCTCCACTCAAGGTATGATGATTGAGATGTAAATATCTGTTAGAATTGTGCCATATATCATATTAATTATTCAGAACTATCTTCTTTGTTCTTCTTTTATAGATATAAGAGATTTTTATTGCCTAAAGTATTATAATATTCTCCTTCAAAGTACTAGCATAGAATGTGCATGTGGAATTTTCAAAATTATAACTTACAAAGAATAGAGCCAAAGTTATTCACTTATTGAATGTTATATCTGTGTGTTAGCTCACAGGCACCATTCTAATTAGGGGTCTTAATATTTTTATTTTCTTCTTAAAAGAAATAGACAAAACAAATATTTTAACTGTATTTAGATCATGGTAACTATTGTATAAGTGGAATTTTCAGTTTAATGTAGTTTTTTTCCAAGGCACTATCTTAGAAAATTAGCATTTAGTGCTAAATTTTCTAGTTAAATATTTATGGCTTTATTGGGTAAAGTTTGGTGTTTTGAATTTAAAAAAAAAAAAAAACCCTACCTCACAAAATTATATTTTAAATATATTAATGACTATTTTTCTAAGCTATTGATATGTGAGGTTTATAAAAACACCAGATTAAAACTCAGCATACCTCTATAGGCTTAAAAAAAATCATAAACTTGGACAAATCACTCTTCTCTCTTGGCTTCATTTTGTAGAAAAATTTTCTCAACAGGAGAAGTTTTACTCTGTGGTGACAAAGACATAAGGAGAAGTTATGGTTGTCATCACAGTTTCTAAGAATTTGCTTTTTCTCATTTCTTTGTTTACCTGTAACTATAATAGATTGAACATCCTGTCAGAAAAGGGGAGCGGTTGCTGCAATGTTCTTACATGTTTGTGTTTCAAAACAAGTTAACATTCATTCAAATCTAGCTTCACTGGACCCCTTGACTTAATGGTCTTAAATGGATAGCCTATCATTTTTCACTTTTTAGGGCATGGAGAGTTTGATCTACTTTAGCAAGGCTGCCATTTCAATTCTCTTCATTACAATATTTAATTAAATTCTTCATTATTTAATATCCTAACACCACATTCAACTCCAACAATGCCACTGCAATTCCATGAACATAAACTCCCCTCCATAAAACATATATAGTATCAACATGTGTTTTGAAACACGCTTTTATGGAATAAAACACGCTTTTATTTTGTTCCTATCATGGTAAAGTCTAGGGTATTTGAAAGAATAATCTCTGGAACTGAAGCTCTGTAAGTTTTAGAATCACTATACTCAAGTCCTAGTTCTTTAAGAATCTTTCTTCTTTCTTGGTGATTATTCTAAATAAAAATCACCTTTCTACTATAAAAGTCAAGAGAAAATGAATGGACCTGGATTTTCTTTTTCTATTATTAGCCTTTAAAAGGATCTCAAAATATAAAGAGAACCTAGAATAAAACAAGATGAACTTGTTTTACTAATATTCATGTATAGTATATAAATATCAACCTGTAATAAAAGCATCAAGACTTGTTAAGACTTTCATATAAAATCTTTTATTCTCTTTAATTTTTAAGGTCAAATGCTCATACAGGTTTCTCTTAGGGATTTATTATTTGGGATTACTTTTCTTATTTTCAATTATACACAGAAAGAAGAAAATGAACTCTGTAAAGAATAGTTCAGTATTCCAAATTCTACTAGGTTTGAGAATATTTCAAACTCAGTGCCTTGTCTGAAAACATTTTCATTAGCATCTGCCTTTAGGACTATAGAAAAACTGGGTATATATTATCAAAGAGCAAATTATTTTTTCCAACTACTATAACTAGTAATAAAAGGAAAAATACTCATTCAATACTCATGAAAACTTTCCTTTGAAAAACTAATCCTCTAAAATCATATATTGAGACAACATACTGCCAGAACTTTCTCTTTCTATTACTTTATTCCAGCAACAAGGCCTTGGCAGTCACGTCTTTGTACTTTTTGATCAATTTTACCACACAAAGAACAATTTGCATCCAGTACTACTTATCAACAGGTTGGAAATCTGTGGCTATTTTCTACTCCTAAGCATGATACTATAACTGATCTTTAAAATTAAATAATCAGAAACTGGATCCAAATACATTCTCATGAAAATGAGAATAATGTAACATGGAATGCCTTGATTTCAAGCTAATGTTACAGAAAGGGAAAATATCCAGAACTCAAATCTCTCTCTCTTTATTTATAAATAGTTGCATCACTTAGTTTTGGATAAGTTTAACAAGAATACACATTATTTCTTTTGGGGATGACAGCAACATTGACAAACAGTCCCTGTTATGCCTGTCATTATGTTATTGCTAAATCATCCACAATATCATGACCTGATTTTAGTTGCCAGGGACATTGTCAAAACATGGTATTTAAGTATTATTCTGATTACATACAAATAGCTAGCACTTAAGAAAACCTATGAAAAGTGATCTATGTCCAGTAATTAAAAAAAAAAAAAAAAGGAAGGAAGGAAGGAACCAAGGGAAGAAGGAAAGAAGGAAGGAAAGAAGGAAGAAAGACATCTTTAAAAGCCTAATACAGTTACACAGTAGGCCTCTGACATTCTCTATGCTGGTATAATAACTAAATGGCAAGTAACACAGAAACAGTTATCCTTGTGAGATCCCTGTTGCATGCTTTAATTATAACTAAAAATTTACAGCAAAATCAACCCTTGGGTAAATTGCTCTTTGGTTTAAATCTTCGTTACCTCCTGGAATTTTGGTAAAATCATTTTGTTTTTAAATTAAGCTGGTCCCTCCTTCTTTACTCCATTACAGAAGTCAAACAACAAGAACCAGACATTAATTTTAGAATGAAAAGAGTTTTGTGTATATGTGTGTTTGTAAGTCCAACCCCTGTATACAAACTGTTAAAAAACAGATGTTTTAACATAGTGCTTTATTCCAACTTAATCTCATCCTTGAATGAACTTCTTTCAAGTTTCAACCATTAAAAAACAACAACAACAACAACAAAAAAAACAACAGTCAATTTCCTGGTGGTTGTAATTTAATTAAGTAACCTTTCACACTGAGCAAAAACCCAAAAGCAAAAGGGTCATTAATCTTTCTAGTGATTAGAGACACCTCTAGAGCTTCAAACATTTACCTCTCCTTCCCCGAAGTAGAAATGCTTTTAGGAGGATCATGGTTCATACCTCGCATTCCCTGGAGCCAGAGATGGTATATGTGCAGGGCCCAGATCCATTAACGGATATATCCATGGTCTCAGAGTTTGTAGGCTTGTAGTCCACATAATACTCCTGTAAAGGGGAATTCATTTGTCTTTCAGACTCTCTGGTCTTTTTCCGCCGCCTCTTCATAAGAGAGTGCTGCTGAAGTTGTTTCATACTGGCTGGGTAGCGTTTCCAAGACACATAGATCACCAAGAGGATCATGGCCACTGAGAGGAACAGAGCCACACTCCCTGCAATAATTTTGTGAAATGAAACATGCTCATACTCTTGCTCTGTGCCAGGAATCTGAAACCCTGGGGAAGGGCTTGGTGTTTCAAGGGTGGGCTGGGTAGGGTCAGATTTGGAAAATGTAGGTTTAGGGATAATCAGAGGCTTCTGGGGCGTTTGGGGTACCAGGTGTGACTTTTCTGTGTTGACCACCTGAACTTCAGAGCAGATATTATATGTTTCCACTGCATCACTAACCTTTTCACCTTGGATATGCTTAGGTCCTGCACATATCATGGTGCTTTCCTTATTTCCTTTGAAATTCTTAAGCCAATAAAACAGAGGACATATGCTCCTACTGCATTCCCACATATTTCCAGACAAAGTGATGGATATTAATGATATCCATGCATTGACAGTTTCCTGTGAGATGTTGGTAAGCTTGTTGGAATCCAAATTCAATTTTTGCAAATTGGGTAGACATTTAAATGTGCCCGGCTCAATTCCTTGGATGTCATTCCCTGATAAATCCAAGTTGTGTAAGGAACTCCAAGTCCATGTCAAGCCTTGGCTAATGGAGCGAATCCTGTTCCACTGTAAGTAAATTGAGCGGAGATTGAAGAGACGTGGAAAATGAGCAAAATTGATCTTGGAAAACTGATTGTGCTCCAAGTGGAGCTCCTTCAACTTCAAGAGGCCAGCAAAAGCATTTCGGGACAAGCTTCGAAGACGATTGTAACCCAAATCCAGAAAGTCAAGATTTCGACAGTCTTGAAAAACTCTTATCGGCACAGTCTTTAATGAGTTAGATCTCAAGTGCAAAATGATGAGTTTACGAAGACCTTTAAATTGTTCCGACTGCAATGTCTGAAGTTTATTGTAGGAAAGATCCAGATTGCGGAGATTGGGAACTGGGTGAAATGTTTTATTGTGCAGATAGGTAATTTTGTTGGAGCTTAGAATTAATTCTTTCAGTCTACGGATCCCTTGAAATGCATCTTCATCCACTGAGCTAATGTAATTATGGTCAAGATAAAGCCATATAAGCTGGTTAAGGCCGGCAAACTGATTGGATTTGAGTTTCTGAATGCTGTTGAACCTTAATGATAAGCCTTGTGACCCTCCAGAAATGTTCTCAGGGATATCTGCGAAAGCATGAGACTCACAGTATACAATTTTGCCATCACATCTGCAGTTCTTTGGGCAAGCTCTCTGAGCCCCTGTGAGCATAACAAGCAGCAGTGTAGGAAGTAGCACTAGCACCACACGCATGCCTCTCAGCTGCGTAATTAAACGGAAACCTACAATATTAAAAAAGAAGACAAATGCACATTGTAAAGCTATTAATATAAATCACCACCAGCTTACCGATATCAGGGACATTTCATCTAGTGTAGTAATGGGACAGTTGATATAAGAACAATGTATTTAACATTTGAAGTCTTGTTTTCTTCAGTG
The DNA here is from genome assembly GCF_002288905.1 of Enhydra lutris kenyoni. Lineage (NCBI taxonomy): Eukaryota > Metazoa > Chordata > Mammalia > Carnivora > Mustelidae > Enhydra > Enhydra lutris. Next base: position 26,944,186 of record NW_019154102.1, read on the forward strand.
TTGCATGTTTGCTACAATGAGGTTTCCTTCATTCTTCCTTGATTTTCAAATCACCACAGTGCCGTGAACTAAAGAAAAGCCTTCCCGAGTTTCATGAGTTCTTATGTTCATCAACACTGAAAAGCACACAGCCTGTCTTATCACTTAATGCCAACACTGTCATAACAACAATATTTGGCTAGTCACGCTGTTGAACATCAGTATTAAAAGGGAAGAGTACCAAGTCTTCTGGTAATGGCAAAAATGTGACTTAGAAAACCCTATACTTGTACATCTTTCCTAGTTGAGCAAACAAGCTTTGATTTGACAAAAGAGCTTCAGTAAGCTGTCAAGGTAACCCAAGTTTGCCCTGACCGAAATTGTATCCTTATTGCATAATGGAGTAACAATGCATGAGCTCGAAAAAATGGCATTGGGACAAGTATGGGCAGCCAATGAAGCAGTGTATGAAGACTAATAACAGTGCATGGTACTCTCAATGTGTTAATGAGCATATATGCTCTCAGCATTCAGGAAGATCTGCCTACTGTGGCTCCCCTGCCCAGGGTTATACCAGCTCAGAACCAAAACTACTGATATAACGCAGAACAGTCCAAAGTTAAGATTGTCAAATTCTTATTTGCATAAAATGCAAAATAATCTTGTATAGTATTAGTTTTGCTGTTATTTTTAATAGTTGCTTTTGCAAATTTGTGGGATAAACAAGGAGTGAAGCAGTAAATTACTACATCCCCTCCCCTCCATCCGGACCTGCTCAAATTTCTCACTGACTTTTTTTTTTTCCTCCCCTACCTCTATTAACTTCAGAAAACCTGCAAAGTTGTAATGTATTGGAACTTGTGCTGCATTTCCAAATCATTGCATGGTAAGGGACTTCTTTCCTCTGTCAATAGTAGATTTATTATTTCTTAGCGGTGGGGGAAAAAAACCCTCTGTGTAGTTTATTTCTCTTAAATATTCATATTTTAACCAAGAGGCAATCAGTCAAACCTCTAATCAAAAAACTCTCCTTCTTTTACTCAACCAGTTTTTTGTTTTGTTTTGTTTTGTTTTTAATTTGAAACCTGATCTTGCTCTCTGTCCTCTTGCCAGCTACAATCTCATTGAAATACATTCCAGCTCTTCCAGACAGGAGAAAGGGGGGAAAAAAGCCAGTCACACTTGAAAAAATAAGACTGGCAAATGACTGCTGGAAATTTGGAAGCTGTGATCAGCATACAGCTTTAAAGATAAAACAAACCCTTGTGCGACCTCTGATAAAGTAACGACCCCACCCCTACACACACGCAGTAAAGTGTTAACAATCTTCCTGACAGCGACCAGAAATACAAGCGTGGTTAATATTATCAAGAAATAGAAGCAAACACAGTATTTATCTCATGCTCAATTCCCACGCTGTAGAAACACATACAGAAGAGACAGTCTTAAAGATATTTCTCTAGAGTCTGTTTAAGTCCGTGTTATGCATTTACGTATTAAAAAAAAAAAACTACTAAAAGGAAAACGATCTAAAAATATAATAGCAACTATACTGAGTCAACTGGCAAACTCAGAGGCTGCTGCTTTTTGCCTGTTTTCCCGTCTTTTATCAGCTAATGCCGCGACTGAGAATAGGAAGCCAAGAGGATCAGCTTTGGTAAGAAGGAAACAACAAAAGTTCACTTACCCATCCTTTGTCATCCAAAAACGGATCCCCCCTCTCTCAGCTTTCTTCTTATTTGGTCTCTCTTGCTGAAACCACCACCACCTTCATGACACAGTGCGGCTGTCATTCACACCATTCTGATCCCGCATGTGAGCTAGCAGCCCCATACAAACTTCCCCGGAGAGGACAGGCAAAAAATATATATACATATATGAAAAAAAAAATTCAGCATGGGGTGGGATGGTGGGGGTTAGGGAGAAGGAAGCCGTTGGGGGGGAGGGGGAGGGCCTCTAAGCTCTGAGGACCATTGTGTAATTCACCAGAGACCCATCAGCAGTAATTGGCAATCTGTGCAAAAAAGCTACAGCCCATTTCGAAGGTAACCAACTTCTCTGTAAATAGAGAGGTAAAAAAAAAAAGTAAAAGAAAAAGAAAGAAAAGAAAAGAAAATCTTCAGAATACCTGGCATTCCTTATTGTGCTGGCTTTTGCCATTCCCAGATAAAGCAATTCATCCTCTGGATTTTCAGTTCTTGAAGCAAGTAGGCCTCCTGTGCTGTATGAGACCCCAGTTTAAAAGCTATGCAGGCTAGGTTTATCCATTTAGCTGGTCAGGTTTAAAGTGTTTTGTAGCTGTGCTGAGAGGCAGCCCTTGTCTAATTCAGAAGGCTTTCCAGAGACTGATGATGCTCAGAGCTTGTTGGTGCTAATGCTTGAGTTTGTGATACACTGAGTGCCCTCCGCTGGAGAAAACAGATTGCACATTAAAGACGGGAACAAGTGAGCCTGTCAGTGGTGTGCAGCCTTCCCTCTCTCAGAAAGGGAAATTAAAGGCACAGGATCACTTTTTTTTCCTCTCCAATAATATATATATTATGAAAGCCTCATGACAAGGAGTTCCATTCAGTGATATCAAATATTAAGTAAAATACTGGCTCTCTAAATATTATCCAATTAGCAGTTTTTAAAAGTTGCCTTGGCTTTTTTTTCCCTGCACATATCACAGACTTATTATCTTTTTTCGACAGAAACAATTTGAGTTTTATTTTTGTTCCTCTCAGTTTATTTATATTTTGTTAAGCAAGCCACATAGAGAAACAATTGTACTAAAGGGGAAAATGTAATTAGATCACTTTTGAAGATAGTCATTTAAAAAATTTTAGGTCTAATTTTTAAATTCCCAACTTTGATAATTAAATACATTCTGTAATTTTGCACATCTTATTGAACAATCTAGATCAATACTCTCTAAAAGTGTATATTCTTAGTCTTAAAGTAGTTATCTTTAATACTATATTGCCCAAATGTGTTGGTATCTAAGAGATACTAAATGTTACTTCAGTAAGAATATTATTCCAGAGTATAATTGACACCCTTAGTACAGTCACTATATTTTAAAATTATCTACATTAATAATACAAATTTTTCTTATGCAAGTCACTTATAATGTGCAATTCCAGAAAAACAAAAGCATGTGAGTTCTATATCACTATTATATTTATTTAAAATTTGCAAAATATCCTCAAAATTAGAAAGGATGAAATGATCAAACACCTGAAATACGTATTTTAAAAAGCCTATACCTTCCTTCAAGTTGCATTGGACTTTGAAAAAAAAAATGGTACATCACCTTCCATTTTGTTTCTCTTCTTTAATTGTTTATTTCATAATCCTCTGGCAGAGAATTTTTGGAATAATCCAAAAGAAGGAAACAATGCAATACAGAGAAAGAATGATGGATAAGATCACTAATCTAATTTAGCAGGTATGAGAAGTTAAAATAAATTTTACATAAGTACCTAGAATTGCTATGGATCAGTGAAAATGAAGATTTTTAGAAATATTTCTTGGTTTTAGAATAAGTGCCAAAATATTAGTAAGGAGGGCCTATTATATAAATAACATAAATAATTTGACTCAGATTTATGAGTAGGCAGTAACAAGCAACTATCTAATTACTAAGATTTTTCAAGGAAGAGAAAGAAATAATATGTCCCCCAAATATACACCTTTACCATTAACTGATACCTGAATTCTATTTTAGAAATGTATACTTTTGGCTTAAGGCACAAAATCTATTGAAATGCAAATGAATACCCAAAGAGGCAATATTATTTGGTTAATAAAAGAGGTATACCTTTCTAAGGAAAAAAACATAAATGATACACATATAATTAGCTCATAGTTGTGTAGTTTACATAGAATCACAAAACCCCACCCAAATATTCAATGATGGAGGATCAGTTCAGGAAATATAAATATATTCATGATTAGAATACATACTGCCATTAAAATGAAATCACTTGTATTTGCTGACAGGGAATGCAGACCACAGTGTAAAAAATAAAGAGAGGAGAGGGAGAGAACACAGGTCCTAGAGGATGATTAAGGGAGTCTATTTCTATACATGTTTTTACTTGTGTGTGGGCAAAATAAAATGTAAAAAGAAGATTTTCCTGGGAGTGAATTTTGGATGGGTTTCATTTCATCTTTTATGCTTTTTTGTCTATTTGTATTTTCTAACTTTTTAAAATAAAATGAATATGTGGTACATGTGACATATGTATGTACCCATATATATGTTTGTGCATGTATGTGTAAATTTTCCTTTGTTGGAATGTAAGGCATGAGAACAGCTTTTGATAGTGGAATAGAAAAATCTCATGATGGTACCCACATTTATAGTGTAATGACCAATTAAAATGCAAGTTTTCTTTTAAGTACTAAGATCTAATAGATGCTATATTCCAAAGCAGATACGAAATCATATGCAGATTTCACAAAGGATGTTGTCAAAAATCAATTATACACTGTGTCTCTTGAACACATTGTGAAGGCATAAAAGGGCCAAGAGAGTTAAGAGTGACAAAAGATGTTGTGTGGATGACTTCACTGGAAAGAGTTGTCCTGGCATTACCTAAAGTGCACACGCAAACACACACACACACACACACACACACACACACACACCCTTAACCCAAGGAAAGGTGCAGGGTATGTTCACACCTCAGCTTCATTGTAGTATGTTAAAAATAAAACAAAAGGTCCAAAATGGAGCCGCTTTTGCTAAGCCTCATTTCATTAAACCACAATTTAACTTAATTACAGTTTTGGCCACTCCCAGAAATGGAATCTTAAACCAGTCCATAAGGAATCACCTGGTCAGCACTAGTAAGGTAATCTGCCTGACAGATCTCATCATCCCCTGAAGGAAAGTGACCTTGTTACAATCAATCGGACTTTTTCTAATATAATTTCTTAGTCCTTTTCTCTTTGGTCTATAGAAGTTTTTCATTTTTACCATTTCTCAGAGCCCCCTTCTATCTGCCGGATGGAATGCTGCCCAATTCATGAATCATTGAATAAAAGCAATAAGATACTTAGAATTAACTGAGCTGAATTTTGTTTTGTTTTGTTTTAAACAGTTTTGATGTCAATGACAGGATCTGAAGGAAATGTGTGTGTTTTGGGGGATAACAAGTAACACAGGCACTGTTACTCATGAATCCTTTGAATTCTTCTTGCCATTTCCTAGGGCCAAGAGTTCTGAGTTCAGCTTTCTTTGCATTGAGCTTATGATCTAATTGGCTTTCAGGTCCAGGGCAGGTCAAACCTAAGCCCCTAGCTCTTGGTTCAGTACCCAGATGCCATATTGGGAACTATGGGTTGTTCAGTCTACATTTTTTCATTTGATTAGAATCCCCAATCAAATCCCCAACCCCCAAGTCTGTAGTCCCCACTTGTTGGGTTCTTTCCCCTGTCCTCAGATCCACATTGGAAATTGCTGGTGGGGCACACAACGCCATCTCTTGTCCAGGTTACTGCTAGTTTCTGTTAATGGGAATATGACATAAAGGCTATTGTTAATAGGAAACTTGAAAGCCAAAGCCACAAAATTGGTGGACATGGGTCAAGCACTTTAAAGCTGTTAGGGTACTTGCCACCTAACTCGAAGACTCTCATGCTAGGATCAGGTGGCCATGGAATGAGTTAGATCGATACTGGGTTACCCGCCAACCTTAAAAAAATTTCCATGTAATGAGGTACACTGTAAAATGCCACACAATCCTCAACCCAGTGACACATCCCTAGTAGATATTATTAATTTTGCTCTGAGAGACCCAAGGCTTACCGACAAGAAATGGAATCCTTACATTCCAAAGATCTGAGAGTGCCACATTCTGGCACACCTGCTTATTTTATGTCTAAGAAATGTGGGTCTCAGAAGCCAGAGATATCTACAAAAATGGAAAAATCTTACTAATGACAAACCAGAATTATAATGGTCATTGTGGGGAATGTTCCAATTAGACAAGATTATTCATTTAAGAAGTACACTTGAAAATAAGAATTCCCAAAACAAACAGAATGGGATATCAATTTTAATTGGCATCCAGAAGCCCCCAGAAGCATTCAAAATTCCAAAATAGCTTCATTGAAATATTTGCTAGAAAAGCCTAGTGACAAATTAAACATATAAAAAATAGGACTATCAGACTGGGATAACTCCTACTGCTTCTCTCTGTCTTCCTTTACCTGAGTACTCAGTCTACTAATCCTCTGTCTGAATTGTCTTTCTACAATAGGACCATAAACAAAAGTCCACCAAGTTAGTGGCCTTACAGGCATCCCTGTATATACTCTCCAAGGAGGGCCCCCATATGGGCCCCTCTCAAGATTACCAAAAGCAAGAGGGATTTTCCAGTCAACTGCGACGTTATTTCCTTAAATAGCCAAAAAGAAATGTCTCTTTCTTTTGGTTATCTTTGGGAGTGGCTCTGGATCTTGGGAGGTAACATCATCTCTATCCTCTTTGGGAATGCCTCTTAGGTTTATGTATCCTTCAATACTGCCAGGAATATTTTCTGTTTGTCCTAGGCAGAAACTGATGTGTTTTTGTTTGTTTATTTGTTTGTTTGTTTTTCTAACAAGATATTTCAAAGGATTTTTATAAGTATCTCGGTGGTCAGAAGTCAGCCAAATTGAAAGCTGATATTCAGAGCCTGACAAGAAGTTGTCTTAGACCTCCTCCCCTAAGCTAAATGTACCTAGAGGGAAAGAAAAAGATTTGAAAGAGAAAGCTCTAAAACTAGAACACAGGAACCTTTTAATCCCATTTTAGTTGAAGAACTTCTCCCAGGTATAAAGAAGCAAACTGAGGATAATTTAGTTGGGTGGGCAGTTCAACCTCCAGAGGTCATTCAGGCTACAAGCCAATTCTTTGAAGAATTAAAAACAACTCTTCTTATCTTACACTTGTTTACAAAACCAGAAATGCTCTAGAAAATGATTCAAATCTATCATTTTAACCAATCCCAAAACCTCACCTATTCCTCTCAAAATGAAAGCTTATGTTGAAAAATTCTGGCCTTAAGAAACAAAAGCACTTCCTGAAGGAACTGGCATTCTTTCTCTGTGCCTTTGAGATGTAAATATTCTACCCAGTCTTCTCTGGAAATTCTCATCTAAACCATCTCTGTGAAATGCAAACTTGAGGGGGCAACTCAGTAAGAAAGAGGCTATTTGAATATTTGAAATTTAGGCAAATGAAAAACCATGTCTTCTCCAAAAATATTGCTAAAAAGCTTTAGCCATCTGAGCAGGTAACCTTAACTTATTCCATCTGCCAGAAATATGATTTATATCCAACTGCTCTTCTATAAAGTAGTGAATTAAAACAGGGTTGGGATTGAGTCTGTCTGGATAAAAATATGTACATGTGTTTTCTATACAAGAAAGAAGGACTACATGAGAAAGTGTCAGTTTGAAGCCATTTTAAATCCTGGTGATACCCCCAACAGAAAGTTTTTATAAAAGCACTGCCCAAACAAAGAGAGAAATAAACAAAAAACAGAAACCCATCAAGTTTGGACATGTACTAGATAAATGAAGAAAAAAATGTGTCATTCTTGTCAGGGAAAATCTGGCCCATTATTCCTAATGGGGCTATTAAGGATCTATCAACGTGTCCATGAAAAAGAGAAATATCTTTTAACATCTGCTAGGGGTAGAGATAAAAAAACAACAACAAAAAAAACCTTTTTAAAATTGTTAGGTCAACTAAGAAGTTTCCTGGAAAGGTCTGAAATGGTAGTAAGGATGGGAGGAGGTAAGAAAGAATGAAAGAAATTGACCATACTTTTTTTATTCCTAGGTGGTAGATAGCCCACCTTTCTGTGTAACTGCTCCTATACTGGAATAGGATAATAATGTTTAAATGTGATCTTTATATGAAATATGGCATATTGACTAATATGGTGGATTTAATATTTCCATTTACTTATTTGAGACTTTATGAACTAAGGATATAATAGGAATTTTTTCATTTTAATTTTTGTAATAATAGCATTTTGTTATACTCAGAGAGCATTCAGTGACTTCACCTTGATAATCTGAAACTGACCATGATAGGAGTATTCACACCAAGGAAATCAGCAAAAACCTAAAAAGTTTAAAATATGACATTATTTTGTTGAGTATCTATAGTTAAGAAAGTGATGTTGAGAATATTAGTAACACATTAAACTTAAAAGTGTAATGTTAGTAGCCACTCAATTATAAATAGGTTTCATGTAATTATAAAGAGCTATTAAATAAATTCAAATTATAATATATACATATAATTTCAAATATGTAGTATTTGAAAACTATATAATTGGGCAAATAAATTACCATGTCACTGACAAACAAGCAAAATTCCAATGTATGTCAGACATCGTTTCACTTCTGTCTTACTCATTAATGTAAGCAAAAATATCAGATTGTATTCACGTTGGAATAATATTTAGAGAGGCAGTTGTTAAACATTTACCTTCAAACCATTGTGCCTACAGTTCTACATATGTATTGTTCTAACAGTGAACTAGTTTGAACACATAAATACTAGTGATGACCTGGTTTCAATAAATATATCAAAAGTTCAATCAATTATTATCATCATAATCAATGTCACTTTCAATATTGCCAGTATCTTCTTTCTTCCCTAAAATATTTTTTATTCTCTCCAATTAAAAATTAAAAGCCTTTGTCAATCAAGAAATTTAAAATTACAGGTGAAAAAAATCTCAATTCAAACTCAATAATAATAAAATGGAAAATTGCTTTAGTTTGTATAAATCAAAATTCCATAGATATAGCTGGATTCAGAAATTCAAAGTATCACTGGTAATGTTTCCTTTGGTCCATTTTTCAGGCTTAAATTCCCATGTATTATTTCCATTGCAATTTTGGTTTCAAAACATCTCCAGTAGCCCTGGCTCCAAGAATAGTAAGATTCAAGACCTAATAAATGTTTCATTGCATGAAGTGACTCTAGAATAGTCTTTTTTTTTTTTTTTCCCTCCTACTTCTGAATAATTTTCTGTGATGAGGATTGAGCCTCCCTGGGTAGTTTACATAAAGGTCATGTACTCTACCACTGGTGCTGGGAACAGCTTCCTGGGGAAAAAAAAAAATACTAGGGATGCCTGGCTGGCTTGATCTCAGGGTTGTGAGTTCAAGCCCCACACTGGGCCTACAGCTTACTTCGAAACAAAACATACAAAACAGCAGCAACAACAAGAAACATGTGCTGAAAGGGGAAGGAAAATGATGTGTGCATCTCTTGCAAAGTACAAAGTCATCACTAAAAAGGGGTTGCCCTGCCAGGGCACACCTTGAATCTAGGTGGGGACGATGTAAGTAATCCTCATCAAGGACTATGAATAGAATTGATGTGTAACACTTCCAGGTCAAGATGGTAAAAGAAAGAGTCCCTTTCTTCTTCTTCTAACTAGAATCCAGGATTCTTAAACCCTGTTAAAGCTACTGGACTACAGGGGATTATTTATGTTGCAGTATGAGTGGGACAAGGGATAATGATAGATATTGGGAGCTAAAAATAAACACCATGAAAATGAATAGACAAACCAAACATATAAACAAACAAAAAAAAATAAAAAACAAAAATAAACCAAATAACAAAATATAACAAAATCCCAGTAATCTTTTGCTCTTGCTCTACCATGCCATTAGGATGTGGTATTACCTATGATTTCTTTATTCTCAATATATAAAGCTCTTCATATAATGATTTAACCAAATATTCCTCTTACCTTCACTCTCAAATGGTAAAAAAGCAAAATTTATGTATTATGCCTGATTTCTTCTACACACACATGCATGCACATGCACACACACACTGAAAACCACACCATATGTGTACATGCTTAAAAATAATTTACTTATTGAGACACATTTTAATTATGTACATAATTGAATTTTAACATGATGAGGAAATCTGAATCCCTTTATCAAAATGAATGACTTTTTCTCCCTTTTCAATTTACTTATCATGATTTAACTGTACTTCATTTCTGATAGTAGTTATAATTAGTCACTTAACTTGTTAAAAATTTAAAGAAAAATAACATTTTTTTATACGTGTTCTGCTGAATTCAGGAATCTCAATGTCTATCCCAATGTGTATTTTAAGCTAATGTTCCTATTATTAATATAGTCAGAGCAAAAGTTGTATTGAAATATAGACACATAAAATGAATTTTGTCTCATTTTATTACCTAATGAACTTATAAAATTAAAAAAATTGGTAACGTATTATAGGATATTAATGAGTAGATAATGATAATGTAAACAAGAAAATGGGGGTTGGGGCAGATGGAAATTGATTATTAAACAAAAAAAATGAAAATAAATATAAGATTTATAGATAAGTTTAATAAATAAAAAAGAAGTTATGAAACAGAATAATGGGAGATAATTTATTTTAGAGATTGGAGAGAGGAATCTTTAAAAATAGTATTTTAATGGGTTTTCAAGTAAAATGCTCTTATATATTTGTGGAATTACCAAAATGATTTGTGGAATTACCAAAGTTGAGAAGACTAAAGGAATGAGTAGGAGTGAACTACATAAACATTAAGGATAAAGAGAGAAGACTACATTGGAAATAAAACAAAACAGTATGGGAAGAGGTGAATGCTTGGCTTGTTTGAATAAATAATGGGAAAAAAACAAATAATACAAACAGACTCACAGATGATTCAATATTAGAGTTACCAGACACAGACTTAAAGATAATTGTGGCTACCATCTTTAAAAAAAAAAAAAAAAAAAAACAATATAAAATATATATATATATATATATATATCACAAATTGAGGATTCCAACAGATAAATGGAGTTTGTAAATAAGAATCAAATCAAAATTACAAACCTAAAAACAGAATAATTGAAAATAAATGAAATGAATTACAGATTTAAGTGGAAATTAGGTAGAGCTGTATGGAAGATTATGTAGTGAACTAGATAAACAGAATGTGAAATTTGGTTCAGAGGCTTTCATTTTATATATGTATTTATATTTTAATTTTGCTATCACACATAGAAAAGAATACATTTTACTAAACTGAAAATATTTTTCAGAAAGCAATTATTATGTCTTTTTTACTTTATTGGATTTTGCTTAATAATATTCTGACAGTATATTTGATGTCTCAATGTATACTGTTTAAACAACACTAATACGAACACACAGTATAGAACCTAAAATTAAGCTTAATAACTTTTCAAAATCCCACAAATGTTAATATTACAGCTATGGATAGAAATCAGTGCATGTACAATGACATCATATTGTTTATATAACATGAGCATTTTGTCTGTTATAGTCAACAATGGCAACATCAATTGGAAATCCTATTACCTAGAGGTAATTCTTGGCTCAATTATTTATAATCATTTGTTTGTCTTCAATGTCTGTCATTTTCATAAACTTTGTGATATAAAAAATCACACAAAGAAGGACTGACAAATTCTCATATGAAAATGCACAACTTTGCTTCAGTGAAAATTTTAAAAAGAAAGTGATAGCAATAGATAAAGGCTTTGTATCCATGTTATTTTTAAATGCTCACAATACTAATGGAACAATAAGCTATCAGAAATTCTGAAAGTCAGACTAGAAAAAATATAAAATATATACCTCTAACAAAAAATAAAAGTTAAACCACATACTAACTGTACTATCAGATATTACATTTTAAAGAATATTACAAATGCTTTTGTTTGTTGTCAAAGCTACATGTATAGTGGAAATATAAATTAGAATAATTATTTTGTCATGTACCCAGCAATATGTATCAAGATCCATAGAAACAAGCCTAGCCTTTAACCTAGTGTATCCATTCAAAAATATCTTAAAAGAATACATATTAAAAATATGCAGTGCTTTGTTATAAGAAAGATAAGGAAAAAATAAGTCACAAAATAAACTTCCAAAATACTAGATTATTTTACTGAAACATGACATATTAATCTATAAAATATTTGTACCCACTAAAATATAAAAATGACAAAAGCAAAATAGTATTCATTTTATTAATTACAGCCATGTAAAAAAAAATTCTAAATTTATACTGAAAGAAGGAGTGAAAGTAACACAGAAAAAAAAAAAAGGCCTGGGGCGCCTGGGTGGCTCAGTGGTTAAAGCCTCTGCCTTCGACTCAGGTCATGATCTCAGGGTCCTGGGATCGAGTCCCACATCGGGCTCTCTGCTCAGCAGGGAGCTTGCCTCCTCCTCCTCTCTCTCTCTGCCTGCCTCTCTGCCTATTTGTGATCTGTCTGTCAAATAAAAAAAAAAGGCCTAAATAAATTTTAATTTTTTAGTAATTTCTCTATGGTTATAATTCACTTTCTGCAATACATATGAATCTAAAGGATTTAATATGGTATCAGAGGACTGTTGCTTTCACTTTAAATTATGACAAATTAATTCCAGGTATCAATCAATTTTCTGACTTTATTATAGAATAATCTGGAATAGTCTGTAAATGATTTTAAATTAAATGTCTTTGCTGGTTACATAAAAATTGGACATCTATTAAAACCGGTTAATTGGTTAGAGTAGGTATTTTACACCCTACTCTTCTTTTTGTGTCTGAGCCATGCTGATAAATCTCTTTACCTTTTACATCTTATGTTTATTTTCTTTAAGAAAGGGGATGGTAAAACAAAATTTTATAGTGGACATATTTTTAGAGTTAAGCAAATAATGATTGCAAAACATAGAAAGACCTATTATAAAAAATGCTTAGTTCTAATATAATATCTCCAGTAGGATTCAGGCTTATATAGCTGGTTAAAAAATACATTTAGTAAGTATTAGTGTTTATCATTTTCTGCATACTGTCCTGACATATCTAGCAATTATATTTTGGTAACTATCATCATATTGCTGTTGTTGATTGGTTTTGACCTTTCACAAAGGAAGGCTTATAATACCTTCCATAAACAAAAGTTTTTAAAATTACTCACTAGATAGTTATATTCCTTGCCATCATATGAATAGCATTTATTTGTGTATGGTCTTCTATGAAGTATTACACAGAACAATTTTAATTGAAATAGGCCAACGAGGTATTCTGTATCAACTAATGCTTAAATGATAACATCAATCAATACTCTTTCTCTTTCTGCCATATGGATACATATTTTTCAAATGAAAGTAAAACAATTTGAAAAAGTACATAAATATTGAAGCAAAAAGAATATAGATTTACATTCTAATGCAGCACTATTAATTTTTTCTCCATTTAAGAAAAACGTACTGAGTATGCACTGTATCAGTGAAAAAAAAAAATCTCTGTCTTTAAGCAGCTGGATATAAAAAATTTAAGTTAACCAGTTCTTATTCAAGGTCTTTATCTATAAAATGAAAATAATAAGATAATAGTATATCATTTCTATGGGTGTTTTGGGTATTAAGTGTGTAAACCTCTATATCAATATCCACATATTGATAAATATAGCAGTATGTTTGTGTTTAATTAATGCAAGTTCAGTGTTTTGCCTGATAGATTTAATAATATTCAACCAAGCCTGTCTGTATATAGTTTTGTATTTTTTACTATCAAGTTTTTTCTTAAAGGAGAGAATAGTCTTTATACTTCGTTTTTTTTTATTGACCATCACTGCCAGTACATTACCAGGCTGTTCAAGTCTTTCAGTCAAACATGTCTTATTGCATTGGTACTCTCACTAAGGGCACCTATGGCATGGTCCACATTCAACTACAAGCCAGCAAAATGACCACAGTAATATCACAATTTCACTATACACTTTCCTATCATCTCTAAATGAAAGCATCAGATTGCTGCTAAATAGTCTCTAATTAATTCATACTAACTGAATTATAGCAAACAAACAATAGGTTATAAATATGAAGGAAATACAAGAGAATATTTAGTTATCTTGCTTCCTCAGAAGCCCTTACAAAATTAGGCCTACCATGGGCTACACTACCAGACACTAAAAATTCCTCCATCTATCTCATATATAAAATTAAAATGTTTGAAAATAACTTTTTTGGTGAATTAGATGAGAAGACATAAAACTGCCACCTGCCTAGATTAAAGTCTTCCATAAGTCAATTCATGACTTCACAAATTAGCCCTTTATTTCTAAACAAACAAAAAAGCTTTCAGCTGAAAAAAATTATCTGAAGTATTTCCCAATATAAACTTCTTATTTGTAGCCATAAAAGCTACAAATTGAGGTAGCTGTACAAAGCCCAATTGAGGGAGAAAAACAAAACAAACAAAAGAAAACTTAAATGTTGAGATTCTATGTAAACAGGTTGTAGCACCTTCAGAGTTCATTTTGCATTTATTCAGGGAAGTGAGATATATGTTTTTGTTATAAGGTCCCCAAATGACCCTGAGTCACTCTCATTTAAAGCAGACAGCGTAAAGTTAATAGTGAGTGACAATGGCAAGCGAACAAAACGAACATGCTTCTGCTGCATAGAGCAGATTTCATTCCATTCAGCAAGAGCATAAGAAACAAGGCAACAGGGGCCCCAGGGTGGCTCAGTTGGTTGGGGCCTCTGCTTTCGGCTCGGGTCGTGGTCCCGGGGTCCTGGGATCGAGCCCCGCGTCGGGCTCTCTGCTCGGCGGGGAGCCTGCTTTCCTTCCTCTCTCTCTGCCTGCCTCTCTGCCTACCTGTGATCTCTGTCAAATAAATTAAAAAAAAAAAAAAAGAAAGAAAAGAAAAGAAACAAGGCAACAGGAACTTAGATGCTTATCACTGCAATTCCTACACCCTCTGGGTTTAATGATTAACACATAATTAGAATATAAATAAGAACTATCTAGATATTTCCTTGAAATTCATGTCCTATCAGAAAATACTTCTTTACTAAAATTTCTGATTTCTTATAGATATGTTTCTATGTATACACACAAACACCTGCCTCCCCCACACAAACATTTATGCATTTTGCGACTTGCTGTAAATTACCACCTATGAAAATATGTATGTAAAACTTTTTTTCCAATAGAACATTCTCACATCTTATTTATGATTGGCCATTGCAATAATAATAATAATAATAATAATAACAATAATAATAAACCCCTAAAGAAACCTCAGTGTAGCTAGCAATTAATAGAGGAATTTGAAGGAAATTAATGAGGACATTAAGAGGAAACTGGCAGGGTTTTAGGGCTCAACTGCTATTTAGATACTAGCTATGAATACAAGTTTGGCCTCTTTAAAAATTCAGAACACCACCTTTCACATCTGTATACAGTCTTAAAAAATTAATATATTTAATAAAGGTAATAGCAAAAATGAATAGTTATTAGTAGGTTGAAACATGTAGACATGGAAATTCTACAAGCTAAATAAAACATATTTCTCAGAAAACATGACTGAATTTAACTTTAGAGGAAGGCAGTGACACAAGCTGAGTAATGGTCCCAAGAGTAACACCCTTCAGAGCAGCCCACTTTGCTTGTCAACACTGGTGCTATCACCCACTAGCTGTGTGCCCCAGCAGGGAGAGACCTAAGTCAGCAGCTGACACCAAGCTTTTAATTGGAAGGACTGACTGTACCAACACCCAAAGGAGTACTTCAACTAAATTTGGACTTTTTTTCTTTCATCTCTTCTTTGCTGAAGCAACAGTGTAATTAATCTATCATTGTTTGGAGTATGTTATTTCCTTATTGGCTTATTACGAGACATTACCCTGTAAACTACTAGCTTGTAAATATTATTATAAATTATATTTCCTAAAGTAACCCTGTGTTAACTAAATTATTGGCACAGACTTTTAAAATTCACAGAACTAGAAAAAAATGATTCTAAAATATGTATGGAACCACAAAAGTTTGTGGCTAGCTAAAGCAACCTTGAGAAAGAAGAAAAAAGCTAGAGGTTTCACACTCTCTGATTTCAAACTATACAAAAAGCTAGAGTAATCAAAATTCTGTGGTATTGGTACAAAAGTAGACATACAGATCAGTGGAACAGAACTGAGAACCCAGAAATAAATCATAAGTATATTTGTAATTAATCTACATCAAAGAAGCCAAGAACATACAACAGAGAAAGGACAGTCTCTTCAATAAATGGTGTTTGGAAAACTGGACAGTACTTGCAAAAAAATGAAAATAGACTACTATCTTACACCATACACAAAATTTAACTCAAACAAAGAGATGAATATAAGACCTGAAATCATAAAATTCCCTGAAGGACACATAAGCAGTAAACTACTTGACATCAGTCTTGGCAAATTCTTTGTGGATCTGACTCCAAAGTCAAGGGAAACAAAAGCAAAAATAAACAAATGAAACTACATCAAACTAAAAAGCTTCTGCATAGCAAAGGAAACCATCATCAGAGTGAAAAGGCAACCTACTGAATGGGAGAGGATATTTGCAAGTAACATATCTGGTATGGGATAAATATACAAGGAACTCATACAACTCAATAGCAAAAAACAGCCCATTTAAAAAATGGGCAGAAGACATGAACAGACATTTCTCTAAGAAAACACAGAGATGGCTAACAGGCACATGAAAAGATGCTCAATATCACTCATTAGGTAAACTCAAAATCACAATGAGGTTATCACTGAACACCTGTTAGAATGGCTGTTATCAAAAAGATAGGAAATAATCAGTGCTGGAGAAAATGTGGAGAAAAGGACACCCTGGTAAACTGTTGGTAGGACTGTGAACTGGTACAGCCACTATGGAAAACAATTTGGAGATACCTCAAGAAATTAAGATAAGAACTACATCATGAACCAGCTATTCCATTTATGAGTATTTATCCAGGAATTTAAAAACACTGATTTGAAAAGACATATGCACCCCTGTGTTCACTGCATCATTATTTATAAAAGCCAAGACATGTAAACAGCCTAACTGTGTCCTTTGATAGATGAATGGATAAAGATGTGGCATATTTATACAATGGAATAGTACTCAGCCATAAAAATGAATTAAATTTCACCATCTATAACAACAGAGATGGAACTTGAGGGTATTATGTCAAGTGACATAAGTCAGACAGAGAAAGATGAAGACCATATAATTTTACTCATATGTAGAATCTAAGAAAACAAATGAAAAACAAAGTTAAAAAAACAAATTCATAGACACAGAGAAGAGACCAGAGGTTACCAGAGGGAAACGGGGTAGACAGTGGGCAAAAGGGGTAAAGGAGGTCAACAGTATGGAGATGGATGGTAATAAGACTTGTGGCAGTGGTCATTTTGTAGTGTATACAGATATAGAGGTGCTATACATCTGAAAACTTAGACAATTAAAAAAGAGAGAAGAAGCTTTAGAAATTTCAGGAGGTTGTATTCCCTAGTTAGAAGAGAAATGAAATAGTCTTCCTGCTCTGATCAGGCACATACCTCATTTCAGCAACAGGGACATGAGAGGTTTTTTCAGAGGACAAATGGACTGGGAAGACACATGCACTATCCCACAATATGAAAGCTAAAACAAAGATGATTTGTTCCATCCATTTAGATGTGCAACTCTAGGTTTCATCTGAAGTGGAGCTGGCAGAGAAGGGGTATAGGAGGTCCCCTCTTCATTACCTGTGATAGGCTACATAATCACACATCAGAATTGATAACAATCACCAACATGAAAACCATTAACATCTATTTAACACTTGCTTTACTCCAGTCACTACTCTAAACCGTCTAACTTTTGTGTTCCAACACATGCTATAGGTACTGTTAATATTTCCATTTTACAAATGAAGAAACAGAGCCATCGGTTTTTAAATAAATTGCTCAAGATTGTACAGCTAATACAAGACAAAGCCATTATTAGGGCCCATGTTGTTGGAACTCCACAGCCCAAGCCCTTAGACTCTAGGTTGGCCCACTGCAAGCTCATCGAGACCATTTGCTCCTGACAGTGTAGAAAAATACAAGCAGGAGCCATAAGTCCTCATGGTCCTGGAGATAGATTCAGTCCTGACAAGATTTGACTTCTACACTAAACTAAAGTTGTATGGACAATGACAAATCTGCTGAGCTAAATTAATCAGTTAACTCAACGCTGAGTCAAAGAAAGTGTGGGAGCTATAACCTCTGGGTATCTCTCCTCTGACAACAGGTTTCTGTAGGCTGAAAGCTCCAGCAAAGGGACAATGGAGAGTACCAAACTGCTTCCAAGAAGGACTGCACACATTTCTAGTTCCTGCAGAAGATAGTATCATTCACACAAAAACCGTAATGAATGATGGGAATCACATGGTAAAAGACTGATGGGCTGACATCCACCAGACTTTTCAACATACATTTATAACAAAGCAATTGACCTAAAGGGAAAATTAGAACACTTAGAAGAAATTTCTCTCTTTGTTCTCAAATTTCGTTTTTTTTCCAGCCACATATTTTACAAATGCAATTTCCTGACTAAAAAAATGGATTGTGGGGGTGACTGGTTGGCTCAGTCAGTTAGGTGTCTGCCTTTGGCTTAGGTCATGATCCCAGGGTCCTGGGATCGAGCCCCACATCTGGCTTTCTGCTCAGCAGAAAGCCTGCTTCTCCCTCTCCTCTGCCCGCCACTCTGCCTACTTGTGTTATCTGTCTGTCAAATAAATAAATAAAATCTTAAAAAAAAAATAGATTAGGAATGATAACACTATGTTATCCTATGATATACCATTTACTATTACTTGTTTAGCATATTAGAAATGGGAATAAGAATACATATGACATTCAGTTCCAAAGTATTTCCTATTTCTTTTTTTTTTTGTATTTCCTATTTCTAAAGGAAGTAATGCATATATTTTAAAAGATAGATTAACAAACTATAGAAATGTTCCCTGAAACTATAGTCTTAAATATTTAAAAACTTACAATAAAGTAATTAAACAATGAGGTCATTCAACTGAGATGGCTCTAATTCCTTAGCAGCCTATGTATGCAAACTGAAATTCAAGCCAGAATCAATGCATTCTAATCCATAAATATGAAACTTAAGAACCAGTCACAGTCAACCAGGCTTTCCCAAATAAGGCATCCTTAAGCTATAACGAATCAAATAATTTCCTTGTTTTGCTTCCATTATCATCTTTATTAGTCTCTCCCCTAGCTCTTGTCCATGGTGTGCTCCTAACTAACCAATTTTGGTTTGGTGCTAATTGATTTGAATTGACATATGCTCAAATAAACTCTTAAAATTTTTAATAGGCCTCAGTTTATTTTTTAACACAATGCTTGATAAAGGAGTATCTTTAAATTAAATACCTTAAGTTTAGAATATGAATGTGGTAGATTACTCCTGTGGCCCACACAACTTTTGACAGAGAACAAACAAATTTGTAAGGCTGGAAGCCATTTGTCTGCTAACAGAAGTGTCAGCAAAATTTTTGTAATTCAAGTCTTACTAGGCTGTATAACAATTCAATTATATCATCATTTTAGGTAAAATTGTGACTTAATCATGATTGGAGAATATATCTGAGCTCTAATTTGTTAAAATCTTCTCAAATATAAACATTTGAGTCATGAGATTTTTGCATCATTATTATTTGCATATCAATATACAAACATAATTAGGTGACTAGATACTGCATGATGTACATAGAGATGTATATTATTATAGCTACAAAAATGGATATTATTTAAATAACTCAAAATATGCACTGAATGCTATTTTCAGAATTCCATGGTAATGAGAAGATTGCTGAAATAAGCAATTATTTAGTACCTCAATAATATAGCTATTTTTAGCAGACATTACTGATGTGTAAAACCTATGCATAAATTTCAGGGAGAGTTCTTGAATAACAAAGAAATACTATGTTCAATATTTCTATTATGTAATAAAATCACATATTATCTGTATTCAGTTTTTACTTTTTAATACCTGCACATACATGGCATTATTTCTACTTGCATGATCTAGCAAACGGTTCCTTGGAGAAAAAGTTAAAGCTAATGAAGCTTATTTTATTATTGATTTGTGACTTGTGGCTGATTGACTTGTTAACTTAATAAGTGACTTGACTAAATGCAACATTTAAATACTCTTCTTGGAAATAGACTTCACCAAGGATGTCAAAGCTGCTGGAGCTACCTTGAAAGGAAATGCTGGGCTCAGTGTTTAAGGGTTTTTCACGTGGAGACTAATACTTTAGGGCGGGTTTCTCAAGGTCAGCACTTCTGGCATTTCGAACTGGATAATTCTTTTTCTGAGGGCTGTTCTGTGCATTGTAGGATATTCAGCAGCATCACTGGTCTCTAACCATTAGATATCATTAACAACTTCTTATCTTAGTTGTGATGATCTAATATGATGTCAGATATTAACAAAATAAACCCCTTCCTTGACTGAGAACCACTTTTTTTTTTTTAAGATTTTATTTACTTATTTGACAGAGATCACAAGCAGACAGAGAGGCAGGCAGAGAGAGAGAGGGGAAAGCAGACTCCCCGCCAAGCAGAGAGCCCGATGCAGGCCTCGATCCCAGGACCTTGACATCATGACCCAAGCAGAAGGCAGAGGCTTTAACCTACTGAGCCACTCAAGCGCCCCATGAGAACCACTTCTCAGTGGAAGAGGAGGGTAAAGGACATTAAGAAATCACGAATCAAGAGCAGAATTCAAGCACAGTAATTTTTCTAGAAGAGTCTTGAGGCACAGAAAACAATATTTAGTATAAACTAAATTGACGAGTTAAAGTCAGTAAGTTTCATTATGTTAAATTATTAAGGATGAAATGATTCTTAATACACATATTTTTAAAAGCCAATCAGCTTTAAGACCAAAATAATTTGGTATCTATACAATGTAAGATAATCTGAATTTCCAAATTAAGAAAATGTAATATAGGAAAATACTGCTATTCTTGATAGTTTTTTAAGTCTGAAAATATCACACCCTAAAAGTCTGTGTTCTAGAATTTTGAAAATGGAAGAGTAGAATAATTTTGTTTCTGCAAATGACTGACATTTTTAGAATGAGGTATTTTCACATCATCTTACCAATAATGGCATACTTCAATTACTAATCATTTTAAATTTAAGACTAATTGAGAAAAAAAAGGATCTTAAATAAGAAAGGCATTATTTGACTATCTCAAAACACATATGAATATTATTTAAAAGATGGGTGTACACTAAATTAGTTGTTATATAGTCACTTTTTTTGAAACTCAGAAAACACAACAATTGTGACAAAGATATTAAAAACATAGTTTTATTAATATAACTTTTAATTAATATTATCCTTAAACATAAATCATATTAAAGTAGACCTGCATTTACTAGCACCAGCTCCAATTCTTTCCTTAGACAGTAAAAATTATCATTTAAATTAAAGATCAGCCTGGAGTTAGTTAATTGTGGCTAGAGTGCTATAAAAATAATTCAAACTTGGCAATTCTCAATAAATTTAAACTCTATAATTTGTGTCAGCCTCAGAACAATTCAACAGACTAAGAAGTCACTTGTCCTTATTCTTAATGTTACTAAGAAGGAAACGTATGAGGTATGCAATATTCAATTACTACATTTACATGTGCTTGTGTATACTTTGGAGTAGAAAATTAAACTGGCATTTCCACAAGCCAAGATGTGTCAATTCTTAAGACAAGATTTACTAAACATGTCTGTAAATCACAGACCCTCTTACAACTTTTCACACTGTTCTCCCATGTTGCCTTATTTCTATAAATAGAACTGCTTTGAAAAACAACAGAATATTACAACTACATCAAGAAATTCAAGGGATTTCATAGACAAAATATCCAAACACTGTCAGTGAGTTTTCTGCCTGTGGAGAACTGACAAATGTCTTATGGCTCATCACTCACCATGTGAAGCTAACTCCAAGGCTGCCTGTATACACATATTCAAGTTGAAATTGGCAAGGTAGGGAATTAATATTAGGTGGGCTAGATTTCTATGGGAAAACACTGTCTGATAAAACTTTATATTTTCCGTGACTTTTAAGTTCTTGAAAGGTTTGTTCTAGGCTTTTATGTAAAAGGAAAAGTAAGTTAAAGACCAGGTGTCTCTAGAAAAATGGGAAACTCCTGTATGCCTAACTGGTACTCTTATTGAGGCTGTATCACATACTTCATGAAAGTTACGGCTGCAGTTATGGCTCTAATGAATGCCTATAATTTTTTTTCACCAATATTGGACTTGCTTGCATTACTTTTGAAAACTGTTCTTTGATTTGGAAAGATCTGTGTCCAGTGATTAACCAGAGGGGATCTGATCCAAAGCCTAGTAGGGAGGAGGAAGAATATATTGATTTCACACTGGCAGAAAACCCTAAAGGGGAGGAGGCTGACCGAGGCAAAGACCAACTGGGATCATTTTGCTGACATGCAATTTCAGACTGAGTAACTAAGTGCTTGGACCTGAACTGGTTTGGGATTGTTATATTCTGACATATTATCCTGAGGATCTCAGGCCCAAGGCCATCAGAATCCCAACAGAATTGACATCCATTGCAGAGATTAGAATAAAAACAAGAAAATTTTAGGGAATAGATGGCTGGACTCAGAGAGTGGACAATTGATAGTGGTGAAAGTCATTCTCAATTGCTGAGGTGAGCTTGTCTCTGACGGTGGTGACTCTGCGGAGTAGAAAGAGAACAGAGGCCCCACATCTAGTAGTACGTCTGGGTACAATTCCCTTTTGTTTTCACAGTCCCTCGGTATAATTTGTCTAAGAGATTAGTTACTGTTATCACTGTTAAAAATATTGGGCAAAGTCTGTCTTTTGGATAAGTGCAGCTTACTCATGGAGGTGGCACAAAACCATCAAGACAGACTTACTAATTTGTGGAATATCAGTGGAATATAGCACACACTCTCTGAAAATTTTGTTTGTAAAATTTTATTATTATTATTTTTTAAGTAATCTCTACACCCAACACGGGGCTTGAACACACAACCCTGAGATCACATGCTCCACAAACTGAGCCAGCCAGGAACCCTCAAAATTATTTAATAATACCTGGGAAGGAGAAACATGTTTAAAAAAAAAAAAAAAAAAAAAGTAAGACAATGAGAAAAACAGAAAGGAGAAAGTGAGAAAGAAGAAAAACCTGAAATTTGCAAAATTCAAAGATTATCAAAGGATTATAAATTTGAGTAAAATAGCAAATCCTATCATAAACTTCCAGAATTCCACATGCAAAAGGAACCCATGGAATTAATGTTCTATGATACACCTTTCCTTTTAACCACAGCTACTGAGGCAAAATTTCCACTAAATATTAATATAATATAATATAATAAAATATAATCCTTTATTTAAAAGCACTGGATGTTATACACAACTAATGAATTATTGAACACTGCATCAATGACTAATGAGGTACTATTCAGTGGCCAACTGAACATAATAAAAATAAATAAATATAAAATAAAGTAAAAGCTCATGTTCTGCGTTTGGTCAATATCATATTTTAAATCAAGCACCTTCTCCACATTGATTATCAGTTCTCTTTCTTTCCTAAAATAACACTACATTTAAAATTTTTATAGCATTAGGCTTTTCCTTTCAAGTAATAAATACACAATAGGTGTAAATTGAAATTTTTAAAATACATATTTTGTACAATACTCTCCCCTAAAGATACCAACTATTATGTCTTTAGTAGAAATTTCAAATTACATTATGATTAAACATAAGCAAATAAATGCCTATGTAATTTACAGAAATACTAAATAATAAGTCTTTATGAGTGATACATTTTTACTAAAAAATACATATATACTCATATCAACAGGTATTTTCCTGTAACGTTTCTTTAACAGAATATACCCAAATCAGGGTGCCTGGATGGCTCAGTGGGTTAAAGCCTCTGCCTTCTGCTCAGGTCATGATCCCAAGGTCCTGGGATTGAGCCCATCATCGGGCTCTCTTTTCAGCAGGGAGCCTCCTTCCTCCTCTCTCTCTGCCTGTTTCTCTGTCTACTTGTGATCTCTGTCAAATAAATAAATAAAATATAAAAAAAAAAAAAGAATATACCCAAATCTATTTAAATGATTCTGTTATTAAATTTTTAAGTGATTCTTCAGAAATACACCCTGCTTTCCAATAGTTCTATTCTACTTTTGATCTTTTCATTTTAATAATCACTAAGTACAGAAAAATGATTAACAACTATGAGAGAGCATTCAAGGCAGTTGCCTTTATGCCTCTGCATTAAGTTCAATATTGGTTAGCTTTAATGTATATTGTTTAGTGATTATACTATTTATACGTTGCTAAGAAATTTCCAAATACTGGTGTGGAATTTTTAAAATTCTCTTTGTTTCAATAGAGGTAGTCAAATGATTTTTTCTTACATGAACTATTGACAGGGTGAATTATATTTACAGGCATCAAATACTAAACCATACTTGTACCAACAGAATGAAACCTACATTTGAATGTTGTCTTGTTCTCTTAATATATTCATGAAATCTATTTTGGCATATACTATTTATAATTTCTTATCTGTAATTCCTCTTTTGCATTTTGTTAGGTTTTCTTATCTATGTTATTCCTGTTTATTTAATTAGAAAAAATTCCATCATTTTCTAAACTCTAAACAAACTGAAAGTGTTTTTAATTCTAAAAACATTTTATTGATAAAATAAATATTTATGGATCTCTTCCCCTGTCAGTATTTCCCATTTTTTATTTATAGTATTAATTTTATAATAGTTTTATTAATTAAATGTACCAAAGGTTCTTATTGGCCTTTTCAAATAAACATGCTTAGATTTATTACAGAGTATTTGTTATTTTGTTGAAAAAATCATTACACTGACTTCATCCATTATATTTCTTACTGTTGCTCTTTACATGCTAAATTTTAAGTGAATGCTTTTTCCATTTCTTAAAAAAAAAACTTTTAATCATTTTTTTCTCATAACATAATCTTAAAATATCCTAAATATTTTAAATAATATAAATAATTTTTATTTTTTCATCTTCAGTTATATCAATATAGTTTTAATTATTTCCTTGCATTAATTCTGAAATTTAAATTTTCCCGAGATAAAATGTTTTCTTTTTTCTTATTATTTCATACTTTTCATAAATTATGATAAAAAACTGTCCACACTTTTAACTTTAGGGAAGATGTTAGAAGGTTTCTTTAGAATTTATATATAAAATATGAGACCACATATATGCATCACATTAACATTTTACAATACTTTGTCTTTTATCATACATAAATATAGCAACATTAATATTTTAATGGCTTGGGGCACCTGGGTGGCTCAGTGGGTTAAAGCCTCTGCCTTTGGCTCAGGTCATGGTCCCAGGGTCCTAGGATCAAGCCCACATCGGACTCTCTGCTCAGCAGGGAGCCTGCTTCCCCCTCTCTCTCTCTGCCTGCCTCTCTGCCTACTTGTGATCTCTGTCTGTCAAATAA
The DNA here is from genome assembly GCF_002288905.1 of Enhydra lutris kenyoni. Classification (NCBI taxonomy): domain Eukaryota; kingdom Metazoa; phylum Chordata; class Mammalia; order Carnivora; family Mustelidae; genus Enhydra; species Enhydra lutris. Next base: position 26,969,544 of record NW_019154102.1, read on the forward strand.
ATAAATAAAATCTTAAAAAAATATATTTTAATGGCTTAGTAATTTTTTACTTTAGCTGTCAAAAATGATAGTGATATTTTAATAGTCTCTACCTATAATTATTTTAACTTATCTTAATATTTATATTTTTTTGTTTTTTCACAAAATAGTGATGCTGATAATACTTGCAAGTTTACCTTAAATTACACATTTCATAAAATTTGAGATGAAGAAAAGCAACTTTTAATTGTTCTGATGATGAGGTTTTGACTATATTCCTTTATTTTTCCTTTATGTTTTTCACACATCCTTTTTTTCTCTTTTTTTTCTCTCAAGCACACATTTCAAAACTTCTTCACTTGGGCTCAAATGATTTAGAAGTTAGACATTCTTTTTTCAACCTGCCAGTCTTGAAGACATGAGGTAACTTGTGTAACCTATACTTAAATAGATATTTCTAAATATGTTTCATAATAATATGATTTACTTCAGGTTCAGATTACTCTTTCTGTAAAATATTTCATCTCTTATATTTTTAATTTTTGCTGCACCCTAATTTGTGGTTAGACAATACCATGATTTACTAATACCAGTGCTTACTGTCCTTTTTTAACACTGTTATCCTTTTTATTATTATTCAATTTCATATTCATAAGCAATATTTCCAGAATTGGTGTGTGGGTGGCATACTGAATGAGTCTTTGCCTGTCAGATAATCTGTGAGGTGCTTGTAGAAGAAGGGTGGTTTAGCTGATTTAAATATCTTCAGTCACAATCTTTAACCTCAAATTTTGCATTCATCTTTCATTGCCTTTCTGCATGGAGAGAAATTTGAGTCCAGCTAGACTCTTTTTCCATCCTTAAAAAATAATATATCTTTTCAGCATGGGTGCTTGTGTGATTTTTTTTCCATCATTAGTGTTCATGATTATTCCTCAAAAAAAAAAAAAACCATTTTAAGCACATGTTCCATATCCTGAACATATAGAAACATTTATAATGTAACAAAAATAATATCTAGTATTTATAGCTATATACATACTAACAGAAAAAAGGGAAAAAAACATATCCCAGTGGAAAATGTATAGGGAACCACCAAAGACCCCAAATAATCAAAACAATCTTAAAAAAGAACAAAGCAGAGGCACCACATGTCCTGATTTCATACTATATTATGAAGCTGTAGTGATCAAAACAGTATGTTACTGGCATAAAAACAAGAACATAGAAAAGGGCAACAGAATAAAGAACCCAGAAATAAAACTATACATATAAGGTTAACTAATTTTTGACAAAGGCATCAAGAGTATACAATGGGGAAAAGATAGTCTCTTTGATAAACTGAGTTGGGAAACTGGATATCTGTTTGTAAAAGAATGGAATTTGACCTCTATTTTATACAAAAATTAACTCAAAATCGATTAAACACTTGAACATAAAGCCTGAAACCATAAAAATAGAAGAAAGCATAGAGGAAAAGCTCCTTGACATTATTAGTCTTGGCAATGATTTCTTAGATAAGATACCAGAGCAACAATGAACAAAAGCTAAAATAAACACATGAGACTAACATCAAATTGGAGAGATTTGCAGAGCAAAGGAAACATCAATAAATTAGAGGCAACTTACGGAATGGGGGAAAATATTTGCAAACCATGTATCTGATAATGCGGATAATACACAAAATATAAAAAGAACTCATACAGCTCATCAGCAAAAAGCAAATAATCCAAGTGGAAATGGGCAAAAGACCTAAGCAGACATTTTTCCAAAGAAGATATACAAGACGCCAACAGACACATGAAAAATACTCAACATCACTAATCATCAGGGAAATGCAAATCAAAACCACGATAAGATATCATCTCATACCTATTAGGATAACCACTATCAAAAGGACAAGAGATAAGTATTGGTGAGGATGTAGAGTAAAGGGAACCATTATAAATGTTGGTGGGAATATAAATTGGTACAGCCATTATGGAAAACAGCATTGCAGTTCCACAAAAGTTAAAAATAGAACTTGTAATAAATAGACAATAAGATTACTTTTGCACACATAAAAACTGAAAATGACAAAGGAAAGATATGCTTACCTATTAAGCCAAATACCAGTCCTAATTTGTATTCCAGTGGTTCTCAGGCTCTCAAACTTGAGTGTATATCAGAATGCCCTCAAGTATTTGTGGAACACAGATTACTAGGTCTCTTGCCATTTTCAAATTCAGTAGGTTTAGTGTGGCCTCCAAGACTTTGTTTTTCTAACAGTTCCCATAAGATGTTGATGCTGCTGGTCCTGGCTTCATACTGGGAAACAACCAATGTATGCTGACTTCACTGTGCATGCTCTCTCCATTTTCACTTTCAGAAGGAAAAGGCCTAATTCAAATTCTACTATAGTCTGCTGACCCAAAACCAATGTAGCAGTCCCTTGGGTATCCTGCTTATGATAGCCTGCCTCAGTGACAGCCATGAAATGTGTTCCCCTCTGTGATGAAATGGGTCAGCAAAAGCTGCTGCAAGTTATTTTTTTCAAGAGAGGATTACAAATTTTTCTCCTTAGCTTTGTCATTTCCATGGTCTAAAATCATACAAAGTTTCTCACCAGTTAAATGAATTCCAAAAAATTTGTATATGTGTACTTCATATCATCAACATTAAATTTCAGATGGATTTAAAAGGAAAAGTAAATATCCAAAGTATAGAAAAGTTGCCCAACAGAAAGCTGATCAGGGGCACCTGGGTGGATCAGTCAGTTAAGCATCTGCCTTGGGCTCAGGTCAGAATCCCAGGGTCCTGGAATTGAGCCCCACATCAGGTTCCCTGCTCACTGGGGAGTCTGCCTCTCCCTCTGCCTCTCTCCCCACTTATGTGGATGCTCGCTCTCTCTCTCCAAAATAAATAAAAAATAAAATCTTTTAAAGAAAAAGTTTATCAGATTGCTAGAGAAACAAAAATTATTAGATGTGAAGATAAAAGGAAAAATAAAAAAATAATGGCTCAATTGACTACATAAGATTAAAAGTGATTTCTCTATATCATAAATATAATTTAAAAGGAAGACAGTCCCAGCAAAGACTAAAAGCAATTCTGAGAGACCACTTATAAATAGGCTTTATGAAGAAAGGCTTGTAAATATTGATAAAAATACATCAATAATCAAGTAGATATAAAAGCAATGGATGTGAAAATGTAATCTGTATGTGTTAAATGAACTCTGGAATTCTGAAAATGGTAATGTACCTTTTTGTGGTAAAATAAATGCAAATTAAAACAAAAAGGAGATAGCAGTGCATTTAAGAAGTACTAAAAAAATAAATTTTAATGTCTATGTAGAATAATTGTTTCTGGTGGGATACATATATTAGCATAAAAACTTAGAGATCAATTTTAGAAAATTTATTAATAACCACATATACATATATATGTCACCATCATTTGATTTAGCACCTTTTCTTGTCAAAACTGATCCTAAGGCAAAAACTTCAAAAAAATTGAAGATATTCATTATAGCATATCTATTCTAAAATTAGATCTAATTATTGTTGTATCTGTGCTTAAGTTAAGTAAATTGCTTCTATCAATTTAATAATACATTATATGACATTTAACTGGCATTTAATGATACTCTGCTGCAATAAGGGAAACATAATTTTAGGTAAGTAAAGAACAAGCCAAATCTGTATGTATATCCATTATGTGATATTAACTCTACAAAATTGTATCTATAGTGGATGGAAGAAAAGATAATTAGTCACTTAAGGAAGATAAAGATTACATATATCTTTCTTGTCTTTTTAATTTTTAAATTGCATATAAACATTTTAAACAAGACATGCACACCTCCCTTCTATTTATCAGAGGAAGAGCAACTAGGCTTTGCTTCTTCTTTTACCAAAAAAGGGCTGTTAACATACTTTATTTGGCAAAATCTGGCCATTAGGCCAAATCCAGTCAGCTGCCTTCTTTTTGTATGACCTGTGAGCTAAGAAAGGTTTTCAGATTTTTGAATAACAATTTCCCTCACTGTTATTTTTCAGTATAATAGGAAAAACCAAAGTACAGGAATAACTGCCATTACTTGTGAAATAATAAAACTAAAAAGAAAAGTTCAATGAGAGGACGAGCCAACATGATAAATGTTTTCATTTATGTATTTTAGTTTCTTTGTACTATAGAAAGATACTTAAATCTTCCCCCTGCTCAAAAAACCCATATCGTCCTATTACTTCTTTATGTTTTGATGGCATAATTAGAAATATGAAATGCCACCGTGTTCACTTCCCTCCCTACTACTAAATTATTAAATTGTAAAAACAATGTGCTGTACATTTTAAACCAAGACACTTAGAATCATCTTGACTTGGCTACAGCCTTTCTGGGTGTGTAAAAATCACTAAGAGGGCTCCCCCACCTGGGGAGACCAATCTAGGATGTGTCATGATTGACTGCCTTGAAATGATCTACCCACACTCAACCCCAGGATGTCCTGAAAGTCTAAGGAAAAGTACAGTGAAGTGGACCCACCTAAACAAAAACAAAGAGACAAGGATGCTGAGTCTGGCAAGCCCTCTTGCAGAACACATTTTGTTTTCTTTTAAATTTGCAGGTACTTTATGCAATGTTGCACCGAAAACAACAAAACAACAGGAAAAGTGGTTTTCTACTGCCATTATTACTTATGAAATATGAAAACAAGTATGCAATTCAAAGATGGCATTTTGTATGAAAACTGTCTTCTGTACTACTAAAAAAGTGGTATATGCAGCAAAAGAGGAATTAAGGAGTACAGTAATTATAAAATAAAAAAAAATTGAAGTCTCCTTTTACTCTGACACCTATTCCCTCTCTCTCTAGGGTAAGCACAGCTCAGTTCTTAATTTTTTCTTTTCTGTTCTTTTTTATTTTTAAACAAATAGATATTGGAACCTGTATATATGCATGTTATCTCCCATATGGACACAAAACTGTATTCTCTCCACTTTTCCCCTTTGATCTTATGAAATTAATGTATTTTGAAACTCTGTTCATAATACCTTTAAAAATGATGTCATTCTCTCTAATGCCTGTGTGGTTCACTAGAAATTGCAGGAATCTATACCATAAAATAAATCAAGCTCTCAACTCTCAATTCTCCTTGATTGAGCTTTCAATGGTCTTTATAATTTCAGAATTGATCAAATCTTTTGAACAACCAAATGACTTCTACTAACAATTAGTGTAATTTTGAATAATCAAATATTTATATAACTGTTATTTTAAAACTTATTAGCATAAGATGAGATTCACTTATTCTCTCAAGATGCATCTTTGACAGTGCCACGTGCCAATTACTGAGGTAGAATACACTTTAGGAAGGCAAAAGTCACTCAGGCATATGCAAGCAAATGCAGAGAATTGTTCTGCCCTCTGCATGGATGGAGGTCTTTGTTGGGTTCGGAATTTGGAGACAATAGAGGCTCTGCTATAGACATGAGTTGCTTCTTCTTTACATCTTTCAAACTCAGGTAAAATTGAAACAGGAATCATTTTTATTAATTGCCTTATCCTTTATCCATTTAGATACACAGAATAAAGATTCACAGGATGAAGAAAGAATCTGACACAGCTTAACAGATGTTGATCATACAGGCTTGTTTTGGAAGAAAGAAAGCAAATTTTAAAAAAGAGGTATGGTTTTCCATGCAATTCAATTTTTTGTTGTACAAACATTCCTTGGGAAATCAAAAATCAAATTTGCTTTGAGTAAAGCCTATGGTATAAATTATTCCCTAGAGACATTATTTTATGTTTATTTGCTTTAAAAAGTATTAAAATTTAGGGAGAGTAGAAAACATAATTATTTCAGTGGGTATACACTGGTGTTTGTTTATTTAGCTTTAGATTAGAGACTTAAAAACATGTTTAGAGTTGTGTATTTTCTAAAGCCTAATACTCGCAAATTAAAATGTTAAGCTTTGAAACAGCAATCTAATTACAACATAAACAAAAGTAAAAGGGGAAGGACAAGATGGGACAGTATTGGCAAAATATATTATAGTGGAAGTGTTAATTTCCTTAGAAGACATGTTAGGATCATAAATCAAAGGCATCATAAAAGAAGCAAAACATCTTAACAGGAAGAAAAGCAAAGATAAAAATACATGTACACATAGACATTCAAATAAATGCAAACAAAATAAAACAAAACAAGTTCACTCTGATAAATTATAAAATAAATGGAAATTAAATAAAAAAGGGTAACTCTCTTCTACCTCTACCACAGACCCAACCCATCAGCAATTCTTACAGTTATTTTCAAGATAAAGTGAGGCTCTGTCCCTTGTGAGCTCCCTAATCTAAGGCACTGTCATTACTCACCTGAACTATTGCAAGAGAACTCTGTAGTTCTACTCTTGCTTTTCTCAAATCTGTCCTACAGTGAACACGCAGGATTATATTTTAAAAATATAAATAAACCATGTCATTTCTTACTCAATGCTCTTTTCCAGGTTACTGCTTCTAGAAAGGGCAGGGCAAGATATACTCATGGCAGATGCATGAAGTAATCAATTTGCTCACAGGTTTCTGCTTCTTAAGCGTCTGCAAATGTGTAGTGAGTCGGGCCACTTGGCTGCTTTTCAAAGGAACATAAATTAACTTATTAGACACTTGTGTAAGGGGTGTATTATGTTACTAAGAATGCAGACCAAAACTAAGCAAGTTGGAAATTGCTTTGTGTTTTGTGCCAACACTGAATGTATATTCAGGAATAGCCAGTGAAGTTAAAATGTGCTTTTCTCAAACTCCAGCACAAGCATCCCATCCCCATTATCCCCTCATTTATAACTTCTGTCTGCTAATGCAGTCCGCATCAGGACCATATTTCTTGGGGCCCCTTTCCTTTGTAAATAAATCCTTGGCTTAATTTGCCCTTCCTTCAACCAGCGTACAGTATATGTTAAAATTTCTCAAAGCATGCTTCCAGTAGATGGCATTTGTTTAAAGTTAGCGCCGCTGTGTAACAAATTAATAAAAATTGAGCAGCTTAAAACATCTTATTTTTTATGCTCACTGTTTCTGGGGATGGGAATTTGGACGGGACACATCAGGGATGGCTTTTCTCTACTCCACAGTGTCTGGGGCTTCAGCTGAGAAGATTCAGAGGATGGTAACGTCCCTGAATGTTTGTTCACTCCTATATCTGGCACCTGAGCTGGAATGACTCGAGCATAGGGCTGAAAGTTCTGTGTGACTTCTCTATGCTTCCTTGCAGCATGGCAGACTCAGGCTGGTCTTAGTTAATGGTTCAGGGCTTTAATAACAAGTGTTACAACCAAACAAAGCAGAAACTACATCACCTTTTATGACTCAGCCTCAGGAGTCACATAACTGGTTGAAATCCAAGAAGGTACAAGTCTGACCAGATTTCAATTAGATTGCCAAAAGGAAGGGATTGTGTCAAAGAAATGGGGGAGAATGTTTTAAAACCTTCTCTGCACTGATCCTTGTACTGATATGGTTATCTTTGCTCAACTTTATACTCTTTTTGTCATTGTTGTGAAATTTTAAAGATTAAGGTATGGCAGGGGCTATCAAGGTAAAGTGAGGTTCATTTGGAAAACTCGTTTGCCCCGTTCCATTTGCAGAAAGAAGTAGAAATGAACATGGATATCTGAAAACGAATCTGATCACCCTGCTAATTAGAGTCCTGCTGATGATGAAAGTGATGTTGATGATTTACTTATTAAAGTTCTTGGACATTTCAAACTTACTTGGAATTCATGAATATGGCAAGTCATTATAAAATCAAAGATAGAATTTGGAAAGAAAAAATCAGGCAACAATTAATGAAAAATTTGAAAACAACAGGAAAGATGAATTTTTTTGAATCTTGCATCTTTTTTTTGTATTACATGTAATAGCAATAAACTGTATATGTGTTAAATATATATGTGTGTGTGTATGTAATTTTACTTGGCTATTAAGTATTTTTACTAAAAGGTACCACAGAGAAAGGAAGGTAGTACAGAAGATATGGGAAGACAGGAGAAGCTTTAAATATAAGCAGACTAACATCCTTCAACTAATTTTTTAAAAGTAATGTGTGTGTGTGTGTGTGTGTGTGTGTGTGTGTGTGTGTGTGTGTGTCTAGCCAAATGTACTTATATCTCAAGTATTCAGATTTATGGAGCTAGGTCTTCTCTTTAAGGAAATAGTTTGGATATATATGGTGTCTATATATATATATATATATGGATATATTTGGTATATTTTTGTTTAAATATTTATAACTAGATACAGATAGTACTTTAAATTGTGCTGAATATATTTTAATGCTTTTTATTTTCACAGTGCCTCAAAACATGTGCATTTAAGGACCATTAGGTCTTTATAAGGTAGGATTTTAGAAATATCAGTTCAGGGAGAATTCTGGGTGATTAGATAATGGCTATTTAGGATTTTGCTCTATATACCTTTCTTAAAATTAAGATATTTTTATAGTAGAAATACTCTGCTGCTAATACACAAATGTCCTTTAAAAACAGATGGAATTTTTATACTCAAGAGTCCAATTAGTGCCTCTTAGTGAATTCTTATCCTAGTTTCTGTTTTGGGATTGGGGAATATTATCCCTTAAAGAAACATATTTGTAAAATATTATTGATGCAAATGTCTCTTAGCCTCAAGTGGAAATGCTAAAAATGATCATGCAACATTATTAAACATTATAACTGTGTCATATCCTTTCTTTTCTCAGAGGAGCTCTTTAATTTTTAATTTCTTATCTTTAATTTCCCTGAATTTCATAATTTATTCTATTATTTCAATCATAATCAAATAAAAAATAATACATTGTATAGAGCCCAATGCTATATTTTAAAAATAAAAATAAATGTACTTTCTATAAAGTATCATACACTAATAGTGTCAGGTAAAACAGTCTTCATCACAGATCCCAATTTCCCTTTTTGGTACTGAAGGGGGTGGAAATAAAGGATTGATGTATAAATTAAATTTTCTGTGTAATATTCTTGATAATATTTAACCAAAAATTATTTATCAGAAGCCATCTATTCTTTAATAATTTAGAATCACTTCATACGACAGAAAAATAGATTAATTTTCATCAAAGTGACCAAAGGAAGAGAAAACTAAACCAGGTTTGAGTTTCCAGAATACACAGAGATAGAATTTCACAGACTGAATAACCTCAGTCTCCTAAATTTTCACAGAAATTAGGAAAGAAATTCAAGAATAATCATATGTTTTCATGCTAAAAGATAAAATATGCCTCACATCTAAGAAACTTTCAGAATTTTTTTTCAAGGGTACAGATTAAGGGAATGTCTGATGAACCTGATCATGTGAGAATGACCATTCCATTTTTGTTTCTGATGATAAGGGATGTGTAAAAAAAAATGCCTGCCACTAAAGAGCTGAATTTGCAACAATTGGACCTAAATATAGGTACGATATGGTTGTTGGAGGACAGATATTGATCCTTGGCAACTAATTCTCCTTTGACAGATACAGATATAGACTGAATTTACATCTTTGAAAACAATAAAGAGAATAATCAATAATCAATAATCAATAGCAAACAGAACAAATTTAATCAAAGTTGCAGAAGAAATTCTTATAAAATCTTTTGGGTTGCCAAAAAAAACAAAAGACAAAACAGCAACAACAACAAGAAAAAACCCAGATGTGATTTAAAGAATACCTTAAAATTATCTTAAGCACTCTCTGAAAAGATTATCCAAAAAATAAAAATTTAACATAATTAAGACTATACACATATTCTGGGAAATGTATATATATGAATATACACACTGATCATTAATATTACTAATACTATCACCTATAAAACATTTTTTAAATATAAATATGGCCTACAATGCCATATTATACCAACTAAAACAGAAAAGTGAAGGAAGATAATTTGAAAAGCTAAAATGAGCTGTCTTATATTCCATTAAAAAAAGGGTAGAGATTATTTTATTTTATGTAGTTTTTAAAAATCTGATTAATTTTATTTAAAAAATTTATTAGTGTTTAGGGGTGTGTAGGTGGCTCAATCAAGAGAGCATCTGACTCTTGATCTCAATAAGGTCTTTATCTCAGGGTTGTGAGTTCAAGACCCATCCTGTGCTCCACACTGGACATGGATCTAAAACTGATTTTCACAAAGAATGAATTTAAGTAAGTTTTGAAAGAGGTAAGGTAACCAACAGCTAAACTTAACTAAGTTTGTCTTTGTTTTTTCCAATTGCTTAGAAAGAAATAAACACTGCAAAAATCACAGCTGAAACTAGAAAAAAAAAATGAAGAAAATCATGAAAAGAGTAGCCTGAAAGGCTATGTAACTTATGATTCCATTTATACAACATTCTGGAAAAGGTAAAACTATAGAGATGATAAATCAGTGGTTGACAGCGTTCTGAGGAAGGGAGAGCACTGAAGAGGTAAAACACAGATTTTTAAGGTCATGAAACTATTCTGTATAACACTGTAATGGTTTGATACATGACATTATGCACTTGTCCAAACACAAAGAGCACAGAGTGAACTTCAATGTACACAATTAAAAAAAAAAAAAAATCACTTATATCATGGGATCCCAGAATGGAATACAGCCTGTGACAAAAGAATCTCATTGTATTACAAATGTATGAAACAGCATCACAGTGTCTATGGGAGATGAGAGAAAAGCTGCTGACCTAAATTAGTTTGTAAATCACAGGCAACTGTAATTCTAACACAAAATAAAAGTACAGAAGCATTGCATTCTAGTTGATAAAGATTTTTTCCCCCCGTGGGGATACAGGTTAACAGTTCAAAACCATTATACATGTATACCAGAATTTTTAAAAAACTAAACAAATGGATAATGGTTGGTGGGAGTCAAGTCTCTCACTATTGGAGGTGACAGGCAAGCAAGAGGAGAAGGTTAGAATGATAAATGTGGTAATGGATTAGAGTTAGAGACATCAGTATGAACTCATTTAGCTTAATATTGATATAGATGGCTAAGTATACAGATATCTATATCTATCTATCTATCTATCTATCTGTCTATAGGTTAGTATATACACGTTTCCATGCTCTATCACCTAAGAGGACACTGAATACTGATACCCTAGGAGTAACAAAGAAATCTAATGCCCATATATTGGTTGTTGATACCATTTTCCAGGGGAAAAAAAAAAAAAAATAGAACCATGGCTTTTGGGGGCAGAAAATACACAGATAAACCTTGAGCATTTTTCATGCTACTAACAACAACAGCACATGATGGGGATATGTGAAAGTGACACAACATCCAACTGAAACAGTTCCTAATAGTAAAGCTGAACAATCTGAACAATGGAATAAATAACATACTGAATTATATCCCAAAGTATAAGATAAATAACCACGAGTCCATGCTGACACAAATAAAAAAATAAATAAATAAAATGGGGGAGAAAAGACAAATTTCCCATCCATAGCAATTCTAAATAATTTATGTATATATACCACTCCCAAAAAAGGGGATAGCACAACTCTCCTCTTTTAAAGTACAGGCTACACATAGTGACTTCCTTCATAAAAGTGTAATATGAAATGGGAGAAAAAAAGAATAATTCTACAGGAGAGCTACCTATAGTCACATAATCAAGGTTATTATTATCAGTAATTAGTTATAATAATACTCTGCACTCCTGATATTTGTAATGAAAAAGACACTTAACATCTCTTAGTTTTCCTCTTCAGAACAAAAACCTCAATTGTAAGAAAAATAGAAAAATCTCAATTACAGTATATTCTATAAAATATTTGGCTAATAGTCCTCAAAACTATCAAGATCATCAAAAACAAGGAAAATCTGAAGAACTCACAGTTAAGATGATACTAGGGAGACATGACTGCTAAATGCAATGTGTCCTGGAACAGAAAAAAGCATTAAAAAGTAAGGAAATCTGAATAATGTATGAACTTCAGTTAATAATAACACTAATACTGGTTCATTAATTATGACAAATCCGCCATATTAACATAACATGTTACTAGGAGGAGAAACTTTGGGATGTATGGGATCCCTTTGTATTATTCTTCACCACTATCTTATAAATCAAAGACTTTTCTAAAATGAAAAGCTTATTTTTAAAAACCTTTTTAGTCATGTGAAGTAATGTTACCTAGAATTGATCATCTAAAAATAGTTTGGACATTAAAAAAAAAAAAAGAGCAGATAACATAATAAGATAAAACATTTGTGAGTATAGGGCGCCTGGGTGGCTCAGTGGGTTAAGCCTCTGCCTTCAGCTCAGGTCATGATCTCAGGGTCCTGGGATCGAGGCCCGCATCGGGCTCTCTGCTCAGCAGGGAGCCTGCTTCCTCCTCTCTCTCTGCCTGCTTCTCTGCCTACTTGTGATCTCCTTCTGTCAAATAAATAAATAAATAAAATCTTTAAAAAAAAAAAAATTTGTGAGTATAAATGCAAGTAATTGTCAAAATAAAAACCTAGAGACTCTAAGATTTGGTTACACACATCTAAAAAAGCAGCAACTCAGAAATGGTAAAAAATAAATAATACATTAGGGAAAGAAACTAGAAACAGCAGTCAGATTCAAGCAAAAATACAGCCTGTGTCCTGTAGTGTTAATTGTAATATGCAAAGCCAAAGAAGATTAAGAATGTGTTGTTTTTATTTTTCATTAGAAAATAATGTCCTCCAATAATGTCACAAAAAGAGCATTCAATATCCCACATGGCCATCTTATCTAGAAATTCAGAACACTTCCCCAAAATTCCCCTCAGATGGCATTTCTAAGCATCTCGTCTTGTTTACTATTAAATAATGAAGGTAAACATCAAAGAGACTTTTTTGAAGCTGGAAAATACCATCAACGCTTATAAAGATGACTGTTATAAAGAAAGTTCTACTCCTATTGCTACTGTCCAAATCTGGGTACTGGGGGCCCTCCCTAAGAGTGGCCGGCCCAAACACAGTGTCTACTCTTTGTCATAGCTGATTCTGTATGCTCTCTTCATTCTCTGTCCCTTTCCCTACCTCTCTGCCCTTATACATCCATTTTAAAGCCATTGTCAATAAGTCCTATAAACATTTCACAGAAATGTCATTGAAAACATGCAATAAATTATTAAGTGATTGCTTTGAATGTATATTTTTACGATGATCAGAAATAACATTACATTGAAAGTAAAATAAAAAACCTGGAGGTATATAAAAATATAAGAAAGAGATCTCATAAAATTTTAAGGAAATTATGAAAAGTCCTAGAGGAGAGTGTGTAAAAATGAATATGATGCATTTAAATGTTAATAAATGAATGAGAACATACTCAGTTTATTCCCAATCAAAACTTTTGGTTGTGAACTTGTCAATGATTTAAAAATAGCCAAATAAGAATGAAGTTGGACTGAAATGGGCATTCTCAAATATATCTGGGAGACTGTACACCTTTTGTAAAGTTCTGACTTTGGGAATCATGTTAATTTGTCACACAAACAAAAATAAACAAGGAAAAATATTTTCCTAAGCAGAAGTATTTTGATTATATGCCTCAAGGTGAAAGACAAAAAGAAATGTAAACAAATATCAAATATTAAACTCTAGTTAGTAGGCTTCTTTTTCACAGAGGCATAAGTTAGCTATACTGGAAGTACTTTCTGTGTATTCGAGGATTAAGCAAAAAAAAAAAAAAAAAGAAGAAGAAGAAGAAAAGAAAAACCAAAAACTCTCAGGAAGAATTCATTTTAATACACTGAATAGAAGCAAAGATGTTGGTATGTTTACATACGTATGCCAGTATGTTTATAATTAGAAGAATTCAGATTCTGTATAAACTTAAAAAGTGAGTTAGATAATCCAGGAGTTTATACAACAGAAAACTATTTAATCATTTGACTTACCTCATAAATAATATATAATGACATAGAACACTATTTATAATATTTATACAGACAGATATTCATAACATTTTTTACAGTAGTATATAGGTATAATATCACTTTTAAAAATTTCTATATGTACATGGAACTTCTAGAAGAATATCCTACAGAAGGATAATGATATTTACCTATAGTAGAATACTATATGATTATTATCAACTTTGTGTATGACCCTGTCTTTAGGAAATGTATATGTATTAATACACAGTTAAATACTGCTATACTTCACGAAGTATGATTGCTATGAAATAAAAAATAAAGTTTCTTCAAATTTTGCCCCTAAAATATGACATCGTAATCCAAATTAGGTAGGAAATAGGATGGGAAAGAGTGGTTAGGAGACCAATGTTCCATAATTCTGAGTCTTCTATGCATTGTCCACCAAGAAGATCTGGGCAGCTTCTGTTCCTGAACAATGGTTATGCTGTCCTTGCAGCTAATCCCCTTTTGTTACTTTTTAGACAAAAATTGTGTTCCTCTGTTTTAAGACTTGCTTTATGGTCTTGTGCTCAGATATGCTCAAATGGGTACAACCATCACCAAGGATGGGTAAATATTGACTTAGTAATAATTATTTTTCAAACTGAGCATATCACTTTTTCATTTAACAGATGTAAAATAAAATCATTTATTTAATTATGGAGTTTGGCAGTGCTAAAACATAGAGAACTACCTGATTTTCATGCATCCTTTTAAAAGCATGGAATGAACACATTGACTCAGTTCTGACATTAAAACTTATTACACGTTGACAAAATATTGATGATAGTCTAACAGACAGCATTCCATTAATAATGTTTGAAACTTTTTAAAACAGATTTATTTATATATTTGAGAAAGAGAGCACAAGTGGGAGGGGCAGGAGGGAGAGAGAGAGAATTTCAAGCAAACTCTCAAGCAAACACTTTGCAGACAATGGTCTACTAAGTTTTCTTGTCATTAGGACTTTTTTTTGCATCAGTGCACTTGAATTGTGAAGAAAAGTAATATGTATCTATTTAGTCCAAGAGACTTTTCATATTGGCCATTTAATAAAGTGATGATTAATGAGTCATTAACAGATTATTCATTTCACTGGAGTTGCCTGTATATAATTTTTATCTTCACAATCTTCTACAGGCCAAGTTAAACTAAACTTCTTTAAATCACATGTGATTTTTCCCCCTCTTTAAGCAATATCAATAATTAAAATCATAGTTAACATTTATTGAGTGTTTATAATGTGTCATGCATAGTTCTAGAGGTTTTAAATGATTTAAGTTAATGTTTATAATAACTCCAGAAGATAGGTAAGTTAGGGTGGTTTCCCCAGAAGCACGACCCAAGTAGTAGATATAGGAGTCTGTGAGTTACTGAGGCCTTGCTCTCTGAGTAACCTATAAGGGCAAGCGAAGTCAGGATAGGGAACACAAAAGAGTTATTCATATGCAAGAAGGTGGATTCAGTAGAGGTCTAACAGCCTCAACTCAAGGGAGCTCTGGAGGGTTAATTGCTCCAAAGACTCTATTCTATTTTGGGTCAAAGGAGTTTTCCATCTACTAATGGTCTATGACCGCAGGGGAGGGAGTTTTCAGCTAAGAGGAAGAAAAGGGGAGGCTGGGAATAATGCCCAGAGATCTCAAGTGAGCTAGGCTCAATTTCCTGAGGATATTCCTCAGTTTCCTAATGTTCTTTAATGTTCAAGTGTACACTACCAAGGAAAATACCCAAGCACCAAAGCAGTGGGAGATAGACATACCCACAAAACTGATAAATGCACTCCAGCAGAAGTAGGCAGGGCACACCATGGGCATCTGAATCAACAGATCTACTATTTTCCTCATTTTAGAACTTAGGACAGGGGCCAGAAAAATCATGTGATTTACACAAGGACACATAGGTTGGAGAATTACAGAGTTTGGATGCAAGTCTTATCAGTCTGGCTGTAGAATCAGAATTCCTACCACTACATCTTAAATTGACTCAAGTTTTCCAATTAGCAATGTATTTGTAGATCTATCTATCTATCTTAAAGATTTTTTTTATTTTAGAGAGAGAGGGTGCAAGAAAATAAGGGAGAGGGAGAGAGAAACTTCAGCAAATTCCTTGGTGAGCTTGGTGCCTGACACAGGGCTCAATCTCAAAACCCTGAGACGGTGACCTGAGCTGAAACCTAGAATCAGACATTCAGCCAGATGAGCCACCCAGGGGCCCCTATAGATCTGTATTTTTTGAAACCTATTCTCGAAATCACTTACAAATTCATATACCACCTGAGACATTAAATGAAATCAAAAGTACTACAGATATTAGGAAACTCATAAGAAAATTTTCTTAATAACTCAGCACATTATTTTTTTATCAGCTTATTTTTTAAACATTACTTTCTAGCATAGTTGCTTCACATTTCTTTCTCCACAGAGGTTCCTTTACTTAAGTTTGTTTTGCCCTCTCAAGGTATGGTTCATATTTTGTTCTATAATTTCAATAATTTCTCAGAGGTCAAAATTAATCTGTATAAATTAGGTTTTCCCATTCCAAAACTAAGTTTTTCAAGGAAACCTGTTTAAAAAGGAATCCAAAATCAATATGTCATCAATGCCACTCACACACAAGACCAAATAAAAAACCATATAATGGAAATAAGCACTTCAAGTTGTATGATACGTGGACCTATCAACAGCAAATAGGATGTGACATGCTGCAGACTGAGATATTACACTGACTACAATAATAAATGTTCACAAATATAGTAAAATGAACACACAATTATGAGTTTTAATAAGGATATGCTACAGCTAAAGTTGGAAATACTTTTGGAGGTAATGGACCTACATAATTTAAAGACAGGCAGTAAACTGCAGGCAGTAAAATGCAATTACACTGACTATAAGATGCATTCGAACATGCTCCCATGAAGCATACAATTCCCAGCATCATTTTGCTGATAATGTTTCCTACAGATATGGCTGGCCACACTTTTATTCTGATCACTTAATTTATGAACAGAATAGAGGAACTGAATGGCTAGTTTGGGATTAGAAAAAAAAAATCTTATAGTTTGTCACAGTGATAAACTGTATCTCCCCAAAAGCATATGTGGACTTTACAAAACCATCACAGTTTAACTGAAGTAAGTCATTGTTAACTAGGATCCCAAATCTATTAGGAGATGGAAAGAAGACCATATATCAGTGGGAGAAGTAATGCTTATGGTAGGAAGATAAAAGAAAAACATGAGGATGGACAATGTTAGTTACCATATCATTCTGAGAATGATAAGCTATTTGGATGGGACTATTCATTTTCAGGGTCATCAGATGAATTTAAGAGGCAGGGAAAAAATTCCTTCAAGCATTTTCTCTGAGGAGTAGATAGCAACTTGGTGGAATTTTAATTTCATTACTTCAGTAAGTGTATATATATTTCTTAGGAAGAATTATTGCTTGCTATATGGTGGTTTTTAAACTCCTATATTACTAAACGCTACTATAGCGTATCTTTTACAGAGTAATTGTGTTTAAGAGTACTTCTGCAAGGAAAACAAAATTGTCCACAATATATGCAAATTGCATTGAAACTGTTGATCTGAATGAAATGTTCATATCCTTAACTGACAGATTATTAGATACTAAGAAGAGAATATATGGCATTACATTTAGCAAATTTACAGGCCATAAAAGGAAAGCATGCATTAAAGCTGTTTATATCATAACATGGCAGCTACTGAAAAGTTACATATTAAGTTAACTACTTAATTCTGTCACCAAATGGTATCCAAGTGAGTATGAATATTTTCCTATTGTGTACCATCATCTATGTGCTTTTTAAAAATTTAGTCATTAGGGGCGTCTGGGTGGCTCAGTGGGTTAAAGCCTCTGCCTTCGGCTCAGGTCATGATCCCAGGGTCTTGGGATCGAGCCCTGCATAGGGCTCTCTGCTCCGCAGGGACCCTGCTTCCTTCTCTCTCTCTGCCTGCCTCTCCCCCTACTTGTGATCTCTGTCTGTCAAATAAATAAGTAGAATCTTTAAAAAAAATAAAATAAAATTCAGTCATTATATAGAAAATGAAGCATAATGTTAATCCTACATTTTTCTTCATTATACCCTCCACCTCCACTCACTAAAATTATAATGTCATATCAATATCTTTGTTAGAATCATCTCTTCTTAGTAGCAGTGACTTCTGTTGTAGAGAATGGTAGAAAAGTCAAAGATAAGGCTTTCAGAATCTTGGGAAAGGTACCGAGCTATTGTCTTTTTTACTTAGACTTTGTCTTGCAAGACAAAGATGAAGTTACAATGTAAACAAAAAGATCTGGTAAGAAGACTTTGCTTTAGGGCCATAAAGCTCTAGGGAAGTCTACTTCATTATTTTCTCTTCTCTTGGATATTCTTAAATATGCTTTTTTTTTTCAAGTTTTAACAGACTTGTTTTCTTTAGAAAAGTTTTAGGTTAGCAGAAAATTGTCCAGAAAATACTGAAAAGGAAGAAATCAGAGAGGGAGACAAATCATGAGAGACTTTGGACTCCTAGAAACAAACTGAGGGTTACAGAAGGATGGTGGTTGGGGTGATGGGATAGCCAGTTGATGGGTATTAAGGAGGGCATGTGTTGCGATGAGCACTGGGTGTTATAGGCAACTACTGAATCCTTGCACATTACATCAAAAACTACTGATGTACTATATGTTGGCTAACTGAAAATAATCAAAATAAAACAAAACAAAACCAGGTATCCTTATTCCATATTATATGTTGTTAAACATTAATTTATAAAAATAGAGAAGTGTAAAGAAAAAAAAAACAGCAAGTTCCCACATA
Organism: Enhydra lutris kenyoni; assembly: GCF_002288905.1. Lineage (NCBI taxonomy): Eukaryota > Metazoa > Chordata > Mammalia > Carnivora > Mustelidae > Enhydra > Enhydra lutris. The sequence goes on from NW_019154102.1 coordinate 26,988,267, forward strand.
CTTCTACTTCATATCCAACTCAGTTTCCCTTACTATTAGGATCTTGCATTAGGTACATTTTTTACAACTGATGAAACCATACTGATGGATTTATAGTAACAAGTTCACAATTATACATTAGAGTTCAATCTTTAGGTTCTTCAGTTCTATGAATTTTTGACAAACGCAAAATGTCATGTAACCATCACTATAAGAAAGAGAGAAGGTGGCTCAGCTGGTCAAGTGTCTGCCTTTGGCTCAGGTCATGATTCCAGGGTCCTGGGATTGAGCCCTGCCTCTGGTTCCCTGCAGGGAGTCTGCTTCTCTCTCTGCCTCTCCTCCTAGCTTGGGCTCTCTTGCTCACTCTCTATTTCTATCAGATTAAAAAAAAAAAAAAAAATATATATATATATATATATATGTATATATATATAACACACACACACATACATATATATACATATATGTATATATATAAAATAGAGAACAGTTTCATTACCCTAATATATATATAAAAAATAGAGAACAATTTCACTGCCCTAAATTTCTCCTGTGCTCCACATATTCACTCCTCTGTTCCACCATCTCTGCAAATATCTGGCAGGCAATCAATGACGTTTTTACTGTCATTTTTCCTTTTTCAGAATGTCATATTCTTTGGATCATACAGTATGTAGACTTTCAAAATGGCTTCTTCAACTTACCAATTTCATTTAAAATTCCCTCATGTCTTTTTTTTTTTTTTAGTGTGACATTTTTCTTAGTAGTGGTGAAGCATATACAATTTTGAATGAGAAATTAATGAGTAATATTAAAATTTAAAGAAACTTCAGGCTATGTTCTAACTGCTTTCCTCATTATGTTTTCCCCCATATTTAGTGAGGTATAATTGACAAAAATTGCACATATTTAAGTTGCAAAATGCAATGGTTTGATATATGTAGACACTGCAAAATGATTGCCATAATCAAGCTAATTAACACAACCATCACCTCACTTAGTTATCACCTTGTGTATGTGTGTGGTGAGAACACTTAAGATTTACTCTATGAGCAAATTTCAAGTATACAACATTATTCTTTTTTTTTTTTAAGATTTTATTTATTTATTTGATAGGCAGAGATCACAAGCAGGCAGAGAGGCAGGCAGAGAGAGAGAGGTGGAAGCAGGCTTCCTGTTGAGCAGAGAGCTGGATGCAGGACTCGATCCCTGAATCCTGGGATCGTGACCTAAGCCTAAGGCAGAGGCCTTAACCCACTGAGCCACCCAGGTGCCCTCAAGTATACAATATTATTGAGTTTAATTTTAATCTTATAACTGAAAGTCTGTAACCTTTGACCAATATCTCCCCATTTTTCCTACCCCATAGTCTGGGGCAACTACCATACTATTCTCCACTTTTGTGAATTCAACTTTTTTTTTTTTTTTAAGATTCTACATAAGTAAAATCATACAGTATTTGTCTCTCTGTATCTAATTTAATTTACTAGAATAATATCCTCCAGGTTCATCCATGTTCTCACACGTGACAGAATTTCTTCATTTTTTTTTTAAATTAAGTAAGCCCTACACCCAATGTGGGGTTTGAACTCATGACCTTGAGATCAAGAGTTGCATGCTCTACTAAGCCAGCCAAGCACCCCATAATTTCCTTCATTTTTTTAATGGCTGAATAATATTCCTCTGTGTGTGTGTGAGAGAGAGACAGAAAGAGAAAGGGGGGGGAGAGAAAAAGAGGGAGAGAGAGAGAGAGAGAACGTATATATAACATTTTTCTTAATCTATTGTTCTTGATTTATACTTCCCTGATAATTAGTGATGTTAAGCATCTTTTTATGTACCTCCTCGCCATCTGTATGTCTTCTTTGGAAAAACATCTATTCAGATCCTCAGCCCATTTTTTAATCCGATTGTTTGGTTTTTGCTATTACATTACACAAGTTTCTTATGGGTTTTCTTTTTTTATTATTTATCTATCTGACAGAGAGAGAGCACACAAATGGGGGAGCAGCAGGCAGAGGGAGAGGGAGAAGCACACTCCCTGCTGAACAGGGAGCCTGGTGCAGAATTCGATCACAGGACCCTGGGATCATGACCTGAGCTGAACACATATGCTTAATCAACTGAGCCACCCAGGTGTCCCTCTTACGTGTTACCGATATTAATCTCATCAATATATGGTTTCAATTATTTTTCTCCCATTCTATAGGCTGACTTTTCATTTTGCTGCTTGTTTCCTTTGCTGTGCAGAGATTTTAGTTTGATGTAGTCCCACATGTTTATTTCTGCTTTTGTTGCCCCTGCTTTTAGTATCATGTCCAAAAACTCATTGCTAAGATCAATATCAAGGAGTTTTCCCTATTTTCTTCTAGGAGTTCTATGGTTTCAGGTCCTACATTTAAACCTTTAATCCATTTCAAGTTAATTTCTGTATGGTGTAGGATAAGGGTCTAATCTCATTCTTTTGCATGTGGCTGTCCAGTTTTCCCACCCATTTATTGTGTATTCATGGCATACTTGTCCCCATTGGGTATTCATGGCATGCTTGTAAAATATTAGGTGATTATATGTATGTATGCATATGTGGTCTCTATTCTGTTCCACTGTTCTATGCGTCTGTCTTAATGCCAGTATCACACTATTATAATTACTATAGCTTTGTAATATAGTTTGAAATCAAGAAGTATAATTCCTCTTTTTTCTTCTTTTTTAAAGATTGTTTTTGGCTATTCAGGTTCTTTTATACTTCCACAAAAATTTTAGGATTGTTTTTTCTATTTCTGTGAAAAAGTGGAAAAGTACCACTGGACTTTTGATAGGGATTGTATTAATCTGTAGATCACTTTGGGTAGTAATGGACACTTTAACAATAGTAATTTTTCCAATCCATGAACATGCAGTATCTTCCCATTTAATTGTGATTATTTCAATTACTTTCATCAATGTCTTATACTTTTAGTGTACAGATATTTTACTTCCTTAGATAATTCTATTCCTATGAATTTTATTTTTTTTTTAAATTTTATTGAGGTATGACTGACAAAGTAGTAAGATATTTTAATTGCACATGATGATGATTTGATATACATATATACTATGAAAGGATTCCTCCTATCTGGTAAATTTATACATTCATCACCTCCAATTTAATTTTTTTAGAATAAGTTTTACTTGCTTACTTGCTCAGAAAATTTCAGTTATACAATACAGTGCTATCAATTATAATCACCATGTTATACGTCAGATCCTCAGACTTATTATGTTGAAGCTGAAAAGTCTGTACTCTTTACAAACCTCTCCCTATTTCCTCCACTCCTAGTCCCTGGCAACCACTCTTCTACTTTCAGTGTCTGTAATTTTTTGTTTTTGTTTTTGTTTTTTTTTTGTTTTTTTTTTTTAGATTCCACATATAAGTGAATACTCTGTAGTATTTGTCTTTCTCCATCCAGCTTATTATATTTAGCATAATGCCTTTAAGGTCCATCCATGTTGTAGTAAAAAGGATTTCTTCCTTTCTTAAGGCTGAATAATATTCATACATACACACCCACCCCATATACACAGTGTATCTTCTTCATCCATTCAACCATTGACAAACACTTAGCTTACTTCCATATCTTAACTACTGTGAATGAACCTGCAATGAACATGAGAATACAGTTATCTCTTCAATATCCTATTTTCATTTCCTTTGAATATATATCCAGAAGGAAGACTGCTGGATCTTATGGTAATTGGGGACTTATCCCCAGCAAACATGGTGAAAATCATTTTAAATCTGGAAATATCCCAAAGACATAATGTAAATAAAACGCATTATTTCAAGGGGTGCCTGGGTGGCTCAGTTAAGCATCTGCCTTCTGCTCAGGTCATGATCTCAGGTCCCTGCTCAACGGGGTTCTGCTTGTCCCTCTCCCACTCCCTCTCCCACTGTGATCTCTCTTGCTCTCTCTCAAATAAATAAATAAAATCTTTAAGAAAGCATTTATTCAAGAAAATCTACTAAAATTCAGTAAGAACTATGATAGTATATGGTATCTGAGATCTGCTTTCTCCCTATCCTCTCCAACTTAATAAGATGGATATTACACTCTAGAGTAGTTTAGCTAAGAACACGCTTCCACATGCCCCCAGATCCCAGCTGGAGGGCTATCTTCCCAAGAAGGACAATGTGTCAGTATTTCTTATCTCCCAAACTACCTGTTGCTTAGTCCTGAGAATAATGCGGCCCCAGTCACTCTTGCCCAAGCTCATGAGTCAGTGGTTCCATTACAGGAGAGGGAAGTCAAGAAGACCTGAACCTACAATCCCACTCTACCAGAAACATAGATCCTAGAGTAGAGGTGTCACTCCAAGTATGCCATTAGCTCCATGCAGGCTCCAGAGCAGCAGTTCATAAATTTTTACCTTGTAAGAGAAGTAGGTGTTGAACAGATAGCATCCAAAATCTCCCAAAGAAACTGACTTCATTCCAAACTGTGGAGAATTTCAAGTCTACAGGCACTTTCAAAAACAGTGGAAGTTGTAGTAAAAAATAATTGGGAGAGATTGGTGGGTTTCTTGGACATAAAGGTTAAATTGTAGACTGGTTTGTTTTCCCTAGACACTCAGAGAAGGGAAGAACTCAGAAAAACCTGCTTGTGGTCAAAATAACTCAAAACTAACATCAGAACTATCACTTCAAAGGAGCCCAAATTCCACTGCTTTAGTCTATGTAACAATTTATACTGCAGGGCTTTGTTGAAACCAATAGATCTGCATATAATTCAAATACCACAAGTAGAGGACAAAAAAAAAAAAAAAAAAGGAAGAAGCAAAAAAGGTATTCAAAGAAATTATTACTGAAAATTTACCACATTTTTGAAAAATAGTAACTTCATATCCAGGAAGCTCAACAAATAGGATAAATGCAAAAAGATCTACAAGTAGATACATCATAGTAAAAATAGTGACACAAAAGACAAGAAAAATCTTGAAAGTAAAAAGATAAAAAGGACTTATCACTTACAAGGGAACTATAATAAAGTAAAGAGCTGACTCAGTGAAAACAATGGAATCCAGAGGGGGTGGAAGGATATATTCAAAGTGTTCAGGAGAAAAAAACCCCAATAACAAATAATTCTATATCTATTAAAGCTATCTTTTTAAAAGGGCTAAAAAAATAATGATTCCAGAAAAACAAAAACAGGTAATTCGTCACTAACAGACCTGTCTTATGATAAATATTAAAGAAAATGCTTTAGGCTGAAAGCAAGAGACCAGAAAACATTAAAATTAACCTGAATAAGCAAATAACTATTATAATGTTAATGATGTGATTATAAAGGATAGTATAAATGCATACTTTTCATCTTTCTTCTTCAATTGAGTTAAAAAACAATTATATATAACAATATATATTATATATAACAATATTATATAAAGAGCAATTATATGAAATTATAGAAAGTAAAATAATTTTACTAATTATTTTACTTTATTTTACTAATTATTATTACTAATAATAATATAAGATTATGTAAAATTATATAAAATAATACAAATATTGTGCCTAGAGCATCCACAAAAGTAATATTTCCACTAAGGAAGTAAAAACATGTTCATGGGAACAAACCTGGGCTAAAGAAATAACTATAGACTGTTACTTGGGTCCACAAGGACAAATAAAGAGAACCAACAAGGATAAAGAAAATTAACAAAAACTATAATTATAGTATATAGTATATAACTTCTTCTCTTTTCTTCTTTCAATTATTATAAAGACTTGAAATTATAGTGTATTAGGTATAAAAATGTACTTTTAAATTTGTACAATTATAATATGTGTAACAATAATAGAAAAAGGGGATTAAAATGAATAGAACTATACAGGAGTAACATTTCTATATCTCACTGGAATTAGGTTAGTATAAATCTGAAGCTGATCCTGTTAAGTTAGTATATACATGGTAAACTCTTGAGCAACCATTTAGGAAATAACTCAAAACATGTAGTGAAAAATCATTAAAGAGATTAAAATGTTACATTATAAAATATTAACTTACTGCGAGAAAGCAGTAAAGAGGAAATACAGGGTAAAGAAGACACCAGACACATAGTAAGCAAAAAGTAAAATGGCAGACATAAGTTTAATATTAATATTAACATTAAGTATAAATGATTTAAAAAATTCAATAAAAGTACAGAGACTGTCAGTCTGAATTTTTTTTTAAAAAAGGATGTGACTATATATTGTCTACAAATTTACATGTACACATACAAATACATTAAAACTAAAAGAATGTGAAAAAATGTTATCATACAAACAATAATCACAAGAAAGCTAGAGTAGCTACACAAATATCAAACAAAATAGATATCAAGACAATAAACTACACTATGCATGAAAAGAGATATTTTGTAAGGGGAAAGGGTCTATATATGACAATTATAAGTATACATACACCTAATAACAGGACACCAAAATACACGCAAAAAAAAAAAAAAAAAAAAAGAAATGAAGGGAGAAATAGAAAATTCAGTAATATTAACAGAGACCTCAATATTCTACTTTCGATAATACTTCCAATAATAGATAATAATAAATAGATAATAAATAATAAACAATAAATAAATATTACTTATTATTAATATAATATTAAATAATAAAATAGATAATAGATAAATATAAATAAATAAATAATAGATAATAAATAGAAAAACTAGATAGAAGATCAACGAGGAAACAGAAGACAAAACTATAAACCAACTAGACAATAGCTTAATACATATACATCCTAAGTGTAAATGAAACATTCTCCAGGATAGACTATAGTAGGTCATAAAGCAAGCACCAACAAATTTAAAAGATGAAATAATACTAATTGTTCTGACCCAAATGAAATAAAATTAGGAAAAAAATTTTTATTTAGGAAATTCACAAATATATGAATATTAAACAATATGCTCTTAAGTAACCATTTAATAAAGAAATAAAATAGAATATGGGTAAATACTCTAAGATGAATGGAAATGAAGGCAAAAGCATACTAAAACTCATTGGGATCTAGTACATAGTGATAAATTTATAGCTTTTTATGCATAGATTCAAAAAGAATTAAGACCTTATTCAAATCAGTAATCTAACTTTCCACTCTAAGATACTGGAAAACAACAAACTAAACTCAAAACAAGCAAAAAAGGAAAGGAAATCAAATAAATAGAGAAGAGTAAAACAATAGAGAACATCAATAAAACCAAAATTGGTTCTTTGAAAGATCAATGAGGTTGACAAACCTTTAGAGAGACTGACAATGAAACAAAATTTTAAAAAAGAGAGAGAGAGCGAGCGACAGGGGCAGAGACAGAGAGGGAAGACTCAAATTATTAGAATCTGAAATGAACAAATTAGACAACTTCAATGAAATTGAAAACTTCCTAGACAGACACAACTAACCAAAAGCAACATTAGAAGTAAATAATATGAATAGGCCTATAAGTAAAGAGATTAGTCATCAAAAAGCGAACTATAAAGAACAGCGCTCCCCAGTGGCTTCACTGCTTTTACCAAGTATTTATAGAATGTACTCCATTTATTTACAAACTCTTTCACAAAACAGAAGAGGAGGGAAAATGCCCAACTAATTTTATACAGCCAGTTATACCCTGACACCAAAATCAAACAAAGATATTATGACAAAAGAAAGCTATACCAATATCTCTTACCAATATGGATGCAAAAATTCCCAATACTAGAAAACCAAATCCAGCAACATATAAAAAAATTATACACCATTACCAAGTGAAATGCATCCCAGTAATCCAAGATTAGATTATCATCCAAAAATTAATTAATGTAATATGTCATGTCAGTAAAAGATAAGACATGAAAAACGCATAATTATCTCAATAAATACAGAAAAAATTCTGGGAATAAAAGGGAACCTCTTTTATCTGAATAAGAGCATCTGTGGAAAACTTAGCTTACATCATACTTACTGATGAATGAAAGACTACGTACTTTCTCCTTAGATCAGGAACATGATAAGGATGGCTGCTATTGCCGCTTCAAGATTGGACTGCAAATTCTATCCAGGACAATTAGGCAAGAAAAAGAAATAAAAGGCATCCAGACTGAAAAGATAAAAGGAAACTATCTTTTTCTATTTACAGACAACATGATCTTGCATATAAAAACAAAAATAAAATTAAAAATTAATTTCAGAAATAAAGCCATGCATGTATACAGTCAACTGACTTTTAATAAGGGTGCCAATGTCATTCAATAGAAAAGAACAGTCTTTCAATAATGGTTCTGGGATAACTGGATAGTCACATGCATAAAAATGAAGTTTGACCCTCATCTCATACCACATGTAAAAACTAACTCAAAAATAGACCAATGACTTAACTGTAAGTGCTAAAGCAGTAAAACTCTTAGAAGAAAACATAGATGCAAATTGTCACAATCTTGGATTTGGCAATGGATTCTTAGAAAATGATACCAAAAGCACAGGCAAAACAAAACAAAACAAAACAAAAACAAAACAAAACAAAAAAACCTTGGACTTTATCAAAATTAAAACTCTTGTACTTCAAAGGATACTGTCAAGAAAATGCAAAACAACTCAGACTGGAAGAAGATATTTGCAAATCATAGGTCTGATAAAGTGACTTGCATCAAGAATTATTACAACTCAATTTTTTTAATGGTCAAAATATATTAATAGACTTATCTTCAGGGACTATATAGAAATGTCCAATAAGCACCTAAAGAAATGTTCAACATTAACTCAAAGAAAAATGCAAATCAAGACCATAACAAGATATCACTATCATAATCACTAGGATGGCTAATCTTTAAGTCAGAGAATAACAAGTGTTGATGAGAAACTGCTACCCTCACACATTGGTAGCAGCAATGTAAAATGGTACAACTTCTTTGAAAACAGAAAGTTTCTCAAATAAATACAGAGTTACCATATGACCTACCAATTCTACTTCTAGGTAGTTAGTCCAAAGAAATAAAAAGACATCCGTGCAAAAACTTGTACACAATTGTTTATAATAGCATTGTCCATGTATCCATGATCATTAATTGTGCTAAAATGTGTAAACAACCCAAATATCCATCAACTGATGAAAGAATAGTCAAAATGCAGTACATATGTGTGTGTGTATACGTGTGTGTGTGTGTGTGTGTGTGTATGTGTGTGTGTGATACTTATATATAAGGGATATTATTGGAATGGGATATTGAATATAATGTAATACTATTATTATGGACTATCACATGTGTGCACATGTATATAATAGACACTATATTATATCACATCATATATATATAATGAGATACTACCAGAATGGAATATTGAATATAATGGAATATTACGATTATAGAATATTATTCAACCATAAAAACAAATACTAATGCATACAACCTAAATAAATTGTGAAAAAGTTTTACTAAGTGAAAGCAACCAGGCAGAAGACAGTCACAGAAGACCACATGCTATATTATTCCATCTATATGGTATGTCTAGATTAGTCATTTAAGTCAATAGAGGCAGAAAAAATAGTGGCTGCTTAGAGCTGGAAGAGGGATGGGAGAAAGTGAAGGGATGTCTTATGTTTATAATGGACACAGGGTTTCTTTTGAAATGATGATGTTCTAAATTTGATTGTGATGACAGTATCAAATATATTTGAATACACTAAAGTCCATTGAATCATATACTTTACATGGGTGAATTGTGTGATATGTGAATTATATCCTGATACAGCAGTTTAAAAAATGAATAGATGAAGAAAAATAACAGCATACCTTTGTAATCTGAAAATGTATACTTGTATCTAAATTTGGTAGGAGCACTATGAAGACAAAATATATTCTAGTTCAATTAGTAAACTAAACCATTGCATGAGAATTACCACTAGCACTCATAAAAGGAGAAGATACTTGGAGACAGTAACACTCAAAACTAGGTAGCATCAGAACTCACCACCAAACAAGTGACCAAAGCTTTTAAATGGAATGATTATTCGTAATTATACTGTGTAGTAAAAAGGATATTTAGAGTCAGAAGAGCTAGATTGTATTAGACGCCCCCCCTTAAAGCCAAGATCATCTTGTCTAAGCTACTTTTCTAAGCCACAATTCCCATTCCGTAAAAGTTGATAAATTTTAAACTGCAAAACAGTATATAGAAATGTGAAAGATGTATTAAATATATATAGAATAGGGTTGACTTCTAATGTCAATAACATTATTTCAAAAAATATTCATTCCATAGAATTACTAACTTCACTGGTCTTTTCTAAATCTTTCCACAGGATTGCTTTATCTTTAAAATATTTGGTAACCATGCCATGAATGGTCTACAGAACCAATTTCACATAATCTTCTTTTATTTCTTTTCCTTAGTGGGAGAAGCATGCAACTATGGTAGTATTAACTTGTGGAATTTCAAACAGAATAGTAAACTCAACTTCACTGTTATCTTTGCTTTTATAACTGCTCATCATCACCTGCAGGTGAACTTTTACCCTCATAACTTCTTAGGCATCACATTTTTACTGCATAGGATTAATGTCTTCTTCCTGTTACTTTCAAAATTGTGAGTAGTAATTAAGCATGTAAAATAATCATCAAAGAACGAATCATTACTGAAATAAAGAAGACCTAGAATTACATGGTAATGAATTAGGACATGAGCATACTGTAGCGGGGCCCTTCAGAGATGCTATTATGAGAATAAGACCATTGCCAAGCAAGGCTAACTATAATGAAATTGTAGGTTATTGTAATTAAAACATTCAAGTGAGATGGTTATTTTTCTACTATAATTTAATTTTTCACCAGAATATACACCAAAATTTATTCCCTATATCTTAAGAATTAGTCTCATTTTCAAAATCTTATTACATATTGAAATTTTAAGTCTATTTTGATTCTGTTTTAAAATTAAGTCATACCAAAATGGTTCTGCACAATTGCCACAACTTTAGAAAAAGTTTAACCAAAGGCTACGTATTCTTTGCAGTGCATAAGTTGTTTGCAGAACAAGGACTTTGAACAGACTTGTTAATAACTGGCTTTAAAAAAAATTTTTTTTTAAATATTTTATCTATTTATTTGAGAGAGAGACGGGGAGAGAGAGTGAGTGAGCACAAGCAAGGGGGAGGGGCAGAGGGAGATGAAGCAGTCTCCCCACTGAGCAGGTAGTCTGATGTGGGGCTCCATCACAGGACCCTGAGATCAGGACCTGAGCAGAAGGCAGACACTTAGCCAACTGAAAGCCCAGCCACCCCTATATATTGGCTTTTCAAGATTTGTGATTGAGACAGAAAACTTTAACAAGGATACACAAATTAAATAAGTAACATAGTAATAAACTATCTTTGACCTCAATCTGAGAGATTTTAAAAAAGCTTAAACACATATAATATTCCAAGTTATTTCCTTTATAATTTTGAGTGACACAGAGATTGCACTATGTGAGTTTTTATATTTATGAAAGTTGATGCTAAGAGTGTATTTAGGTATTCATATGCATATTAACTTTTATGATAAATATCTTAAACTATTATTTGTAAAAAACTACTCAAAGTTATCCAGTAAAGTAGAATGTAAATTTCAAGTAATTCCACTTAATCCTTCCTTCCACGTCAAAAGTGCTATTAGAAAATTTATAAGAAAAACATATTTGGATCCCTTCTACTCTCATATTGTCTCTGGGACTGAAATAGTATGAAGATCTAAAAGTAATAATAATAATAACAAAGAAAAAAATTAGTGCCGTCGATAATCAGATATTCTCTATCAGCAATTTTTAGACATTGAGGAATTTGTTTCACCTTCATCATTAAATAATATATTGACAAAACTTTCCTCAATTGTTTCCACTCTCAGAAAATATGGATTGGACATTATTATTCCATGTTCTTGTCAGTTTTTTCATTTTTTAATCAGCTCTCATGATTCTGTTAAACACACATACACTAGAACTTTGTCCTCAGCAAAAATCCAGAAGCAAGAAAGGCCCCTTATTTATGGATAAATAAGAACTTATATTAATGCACACTACACAATTTTTAAAATTTTGCCAATATTCACTAAAATAAATTTATCCTTGCAATAATACTTTGAGATTCTTATTAACTTATGGCATAGATTGAGAGACAGAGAGTTTATATAATATATGACCTTGTATGCCATGACAAAGAGATTGAATTTTAAGAGCAATGGGAGCTACTTTCTAGTTTAAAGTAGGAGAATCACATGGTATGATGTAGATTTAAATAACAGAATGACAGTGGAAATGAGTAGAACTAACAGAACTAGAAACTTGGACATTGTAATGTCTAGGTAAATGGTAGCAGTGGCCTGGAGGAGAGCCAAGAGAAACAGAATAAGTCTAAATTTCTATTTGGAGGCAGAACCGCAGGACTCGATGATGGATTAGTAAGAAAGGAAAGAGAAAAATATATCTTAATGTTGGGGCTTAAGCCAATGAGAGATACACATTTTATAGTCAGGAGGAATTGAGAAAATCAAATGTACAGGGAAAAATCAAGAGCTCTGTTGTTTCTGTTTCAAATGACTAGACTTATGTTATCTAGTACAGAAGCCAACTAACCTCACGTAGCTACTGAGCACTCAAAATGTGAATAGTCAAATTAAGATAATTATACTGAAAAATATACAATGGATTGTGAAAATATAATGTAAAAATAAACTAAAATATCTCATTAATAATTTGAATATTGATTCCAATTTTAAGTGGTATTTTGGGTATATCCACCATATAAATATTAAAATGAGTAATTAAAAATTTTAATAACTCTGGGGTTCACAATATATTTCTATTGGAAAGAAGTGGATTAGCCTATGAGCTAAAAGTAATGGACAGCTAAAAAAATAAGTCAAATTTGTGTTTTTTGAAAAATTTTATTAAACTTACCTATAACCTTCTTGCATCTTTTCATAGGTCTATACACACTTACAAAGACTAAATGAGGAGATCTACCTGATAGGCATATAAATCTATTTCTTGTAGAAATTATTTTTTCTAAGTTACAAAAATATGTGTTAGCATTTTTGAAGAGTGAATATTTGTCACATGAAAACCAAAAGCATGGTGATATCTTCTCATTCAAAAAAATTAGTAAGGTAAAACTTCTCCATGAACTTATTCTTAAAAACAATGATATTGTAAACATGACTTTGCTCTTTTTTAAATTAAATATATGTATTTTTTCTAATTTTCTTTACTTTGGCTATGAAAAAAAGAAAATTTTTAGTATTTAGAGTTTAATGTGGAGGGTACAACTGTATACGTTATGTAATAGTGCACTTAAAAATACTACTTGAAATATGGAAATATTTGCACATGCACATAATGGTAGGAAGCATCTAAGGAGAACAAGTCAGCAGTCTCGGAGAAGAAAATATTTGTATTTTATTTTCAAGACCATGTTTGTGCATAGGAACTGTCAAACTTGTATGCTGGTTATATGTTTAAACAGTAAAAAATTATCTGATTTTTTGCTTGCTATTTTGCAGGAAACACATCTAGAAATAAAGAAAGACCAGCTTTGGTGAAATTTGAAGGAGACTGAATTGGGAGACCTTAATTCTAACCCTGGTTCAGTCAGTCATGACAAGCCCAAGAAACACTGGGTGAATCACTTTAGCTTCTTTCTTATTTGTCTCTCTTACAGAATAAGATGTTGGTATGAAAAGTTTTCTAAGTTTCCTTTTCACCACATTCCTATTTGGGAATAACATGTTTCATTGTTAAATAGTTCTACAATGTAACAATCTATATGGCCACAGCTACAGTTAGCACCTGGTAAGACTATGCAACACTTCCAGGTTAAGCCATTATAATTCTAAAATATTTTCACCAATGAAAATGGCTAGTTGATCTTTGCCTTCTTATTCTCTAAGATAATGTGTATGCAAACTATGTTTTTGATTGGTAAGGCCTTTATCATTTCTGAAACATAATGAATTTAGTGATTGTATAGAAAGCTAAAATATTGGCTTTTCTCCCCTGGTTTGATTTTTTCCTATTTTATCACTTCGAGGAAAAATGTAGAACACAGGATTGATCATGTTTCACATGCAGACTGTGCCACCAAGTTTACTGCTTCCTTTGATCTGTAGTGGTTTTTAAACTTTCTAAAGATCGGGCAGATATATAATTCACAGCAAAGGAATAAACATGGGTATAAGACTTCAACAAAAAATTATTTTCTAATTATTTAAGCTTCATAAAGTAATTTCAAAGTGGAGACAAAATATTTGCTTATATTTGCTTCACCAAAACATGTAATCATGCTCATAGGACTAAAAAGCTGGAAAATTCAAGCAGCTATGGAAACATATGTACAAACTGAATCCTTGGGAAACAATTCTCAAAAGAATCAGCACTGTCTTATAAGAATATATATAAGTTTATAAGCATATATATATATATGCTTATAAGTATAAGCTATAAGTAGAAACAAATTAACTAGAAGGGCCTCCAATATTACTTTCAAATCAAGAGCACAATTTTTTTAATGCACTGGATTTGGAGTATTGAGCATGCTTTCTCAAAAAAAAAAGAAAAAAAAAAGAAAGAAAGAGAGAGAAGGGAAATTCCATCTTCTTAATATCACTTGGCTATGGAACACTATTTCCCAACACACTGCCTACTCTCTGAGCTCTGTCTTTTCAGCATTCTTTCTTTAATCCCTCTTGTAAATCTCTGTCAAAATAAACTGTAGGAAACATCACTTTTAACATTTTGCCACCCTAATCATAAAAGCCTCAATAAACTCCTTTGGTTACACATATCTGGGTAATCAAGGTCTTCTACAATCAGGTTTCTGCTTTCCTTCCTATACCAAATATATCAAGAAAGAAGCAATTACTATGTTTCTTTTCTTTTCTGTTTTGTTTTGTTTTTCCCCATACTATCTTCTTTAAAGGCATAATAAACATGGAGGTAGGAGAAGTGATACTAGGCAAGGACAGGCTTCAGATCATGGAGCCAAAATTAGCCCATGAAACAAAAATGCAGGATTAGAAGGGAAACCAAGTTCACACAGAGAATACATTCAAGCTGTAAAGATGAAGAGACAAATCTCAAGGTTGAGGAACAGCCCTAGAAAGAGGGTCCAGAAGAGATGTGATGAAACAGAGTCTACAGAAGTTCCTTGAGCCAACAGAACAATGGAAGGTACATTTCCCAGGGTTCTTCCAGGTAGAATGATATGGAGAATTTTTTGAAAGCTACAAAGGGATATAAGCCTTTAGTTGTGATAAGTGAAGAAGAAGAAGTAGAAGAACAACAACAACAACAACAATAACAACAACAAAGAATGAAAGAAAGAAACAGAAGAGGAGAGGGAGAGAGGGAGGGAAGAGAATGATGGAGAGAAAGAGACAGAAGGGAGGGAAGGAAGAAAAGGAAGGCAGGAAAGAAGGAAGGAATGAGGAAGGGAAAAAAAGCGGGGGGGGGAGGAACGTAGAAGGAAAAAAGACTAGAATTTCCAAGGCCGTCTTGCCCAGAACAGAGTATTTCTATCTCAAAGATGGCTATGATGCAGATTCCAGGCTTAAACATTTAAATACACTTTTAAAATTCTTGGTTCTTCGGAACTCTAAGAACATTACAGCTAGATGAAAGATAATTTTTCATCATCTTCTTAGATGTCAAATTCCTTTGAGCAATTTGGAACACTCAAAAAGTATATTGACAGATCAGCAAAAATGAAAGGGCATTTTCATCACCTTGAGAAATGGTGATCAAAGGAAATGTGCCAACCAATTAAAACATGACCAATGCCTCTATTTCCTTTTTCTTCTGTCAGAAACTGTGGCTAAAAAGAATTAAGTTATTATTTTTTCAAAGTCTGCTTCATCTTGATAATGTCATATAAAAGCAATTTGAATCACAAGAGTTTAAATATACCATGTGGCAAATTACACTGATACAATTTTATGAAGGCAATATTAATCATATTTGAAATACGTGACAGTCTGTCTATTAGTTGTTTTAGTTTAAAGCAAAGCAACTGGCATTGGTAGGCTTAAAATGCTTTTATGCTTTTGTACAAAGATATATAAAAACAAAATTAGTATGAATTACCAGTTTAAGAAATCACAGTCTTTATCTTATTTTAAAACCAGCTATGATAAAATCTATTTTCTTCTGCAGTGTACCCACTTCCTTATCTCAGGAGAAGACCTGTGTTTTATAGCAGGCTTGGTAATTTGGATATATAAAAATGGGAGTATATTTTATCTATGTACTACACAGCAGTTTTACATTTAGAATTTTGATTTATAGCTTCCAGATAGCTTGGGAAGACACAGGTCTGGCACACACCCAACTGTCAAAATATTAGGAGCCTGGACACATCCACAACTTCACAGTTACACAGCCATTGATTAAAAACTGTCAAACCCTCACTGAGAAGATAAAGATCCAAATGAGACTCCCAAGGACAAATGTCTTAAAGTTATAGTCTGTGTATCTGCTTGCTTCTTTCATCTCACCCTAGGGGCATCTGCTCTTCTCTTCCCATTTCCTTCTTGGATCCCCTCTGAACCACAAACCCAGCAGCTCTTATCATGCTTTACTCAAACAACTGAAATTCCAAGTGAGCTATGCTCTCCCACTGAGTATGCCCTGAGACAGAACCAAAGTTAGTGCCCTAACAGACAAGCTAGCATACCTAAAGTAAACCATGCCTCACCAGTAACCCATATACCAACTTTAAAGGACAAGGCAAGAGGAGTCAGGAGGTAGGAACACCTTTGCAGGAGTCCATGTGATAGATGGGTCAATGTCAAGGGAAGAATCTGATTTCTCTTTTCTTGGCTTCAATTATGTTTAAAGCAAAACAGAAAGCAAGGGTCATCAATAGGATGAAGTTGGAAGATGAGATATTAGACTTGAAAAATAGATAAAAAGGGTCAGAAATAGCTGGCTAAAGAACAAAGCATGAAAGTATGAGTGGCCTACGGACTTACAATGTAGCTGTCTGGAGACATTAAGGAAACTTTGTTCATGATCATAAACTTGAACACAGTTTAATCATTGTGTTTGTGAGTTTTCTCTCAGGCATTTGAGCAGCAGAAGATTAAATTATTCATAGTCAGAAAAACCGTGTATGTGGGTATGAGTGTGTTTTTCATGAGGAGGAGGATGGATAGAATAAAATAGACAATTTAAAATTATTATCTACCTTTTCTTTTTATTATAGTGCCACGTATTTCCTCCAGCATTAACAATTTATTCCCTTCTAATTTAACAGCATTAACAATTTATTCCCATCTAAGACAACATTTTATAATTATTTGTTTTGTAATCAGCTAATTTATGTGCTTTTATAATTAAAGTAGTAATTACATAAGTTATTTGGAAGGCATCTTTGCTCTAAAAATTAGTTATTTAAAAATAAAGTAAAAAATTCAGAAAGCATGAAAATTGGCCTAAAAACATACAAAAAGATATTAACAGTGCTACACAGTTATGGTCTTAGCTATGAATCTTTGTTAAAAAAATTCATAAACATGGGGCGCCTGGGTGGCTCAGTGGGTTAAGCCGCTGCCTTCGGCTCGGGTCATGATCTCAGGGTCCTGGGATCGAGTCCTGCATCGGGCTCTCTGCTCGGCGGGGAGCCTGCTTCCCTCTCTCTCTCTCTCTCTCTGCCTGCCTCTCTGTCTGCTTGTGATCTCTCTCTCTCAAATAAATAAATAAAATCTTTAAAAAAATAAAATTCATAAACATGCTTAAGAGAAAAAAAAAAATTAAGAACTGCCAAGAGCACTCTAAAAGATTTGCCTACAAACAGAAATTCTCTAGCTGTTACACTGTTAGAGTGATAAAGGCATCCTGGGATTGACTCCATATGTTTTACCTTTTACACAAACTAGCACATTGAGCCCCAAAGAAAGAAGGACCTGCAGTTTCCTAGATGCAAAGTAGCAGAATGGTTGGGCAGCCATGGCTGCAGAGATGCCCAAGAGAAAGATCCCCATAAGTGAAAGCAAAGACATAAAGACAAATTACCCAACTGAAGTGTCACAAAAGGAAAGTCTATCTCGTCTTAAAGAGTATAACAAATACACTAAAAGTTACAACAAGTGTACTGTATTTCTGAAAGGAATAAAGCAGTATATTCAAGGACAATACATTGTATGTAGTTTAACAGAAATTGTTCTTCATTTATCATTGTGGTTGCTGAGAAATCCATAAACACAAGTCATTATATAAATTATATAAATATGTAAAAAAAAAAACCTGAAAAATCTATATAATCATCTTAAAATGTGAAATAGTATTTAATTCAATAAAAATCAAGTACTAATATTTTTGTGGAAAAGTGACATAGAGGCACTTTATGATAATGATACCTATTTTTAAAATGGAAACTGATACCCTAAAGAATAAAAAACTCTAAGTTTTGCATCTTTTAAAGTTTTAAAAAACTCTAAGTTTTGCATCTTTTGCATCTTTTGCATCTAGGGGTGCCTGGGTGACTCAGTTGGTGAAGCAACTGCCTTCAGCTCAGGTCATGATCCCGGAGTCCCAGAATCCAGTCCTGTGTTGAACTCCAGCTTAACAGGGAGCCTGCTTCTCCCTCTGACCCTCTTCCCTCTTATTATCTCTCTTACTCTCTCAAATAGATAAATAAAATCTTAAAAAAAAAAAAAAAGAATGTCTATATTGTTGCTATATTATTCCAGAAGGTCTAGTCCATCCAATGAGAAAGAAAAGATTATTAAAATTGATAGGCCAAAGAGCCAATAAGGATATTCAGATGAGATATACATATATCTCAGAAAGTCATAGTTACTCAGAAATTTTAATAAATTTAATAAGTTTTAATAAAGCAAAATGTTATTTATTTTTTGTTTTTGCTATGCTTCTATTTTGGATCTAGAGTAACACAGACAAGAGTTTCTCATGTTAAGACACACTTTTACTCCATGTATTAGATACTACTTAGTCTTACATAATGGATATTCTGAAATGCTATTCAATTCTCTTAATTTGTACTTAATATTTTGTGCATATTGATTTATAAAAATTGTCCTTCACTAGCTTTTATTGTAGGTATCTTTTTTATATGCATAATTATGGCTCAAAATATGCCCTAGGTTGTGCTATATAATTTTTAAATAGTTTCTGCATTCTGAAATAATCTAGTTTTTTGTTTTTGTTTTTTAAAGATTTTATTTATTTATTTGACAGAGAGATAGAGAGAGAGCACAAGTAGGCAGAGCAGCAGGCAGAGTAGAAGGCTCTCTGCTGAGCAGGGAGCCCGATGTGGGACTCAATCCCACGACCCTGGGATCATGACCTGAGCTGAAGGCAGACGCTTAACTGACTGACCCACCAAGGTGCCTCAAAATAATCTGTTTTCTAAAAGTTTGCATGAAATAAGTGAAAACATCTAGCTCTGGAGTTTCATTAATGGATAATGTCTTTATAACTGTCTTCAATTCCTTCCATCCGTATTTAAAATTTTCTATTTCATACCACTTATTTATATTCTAGCTCATAAAGTTTTTGTAATACACTGCAGAGATTTTGGAAAATATATAAAAGCAAAAACAAACTTTTAAAGAAATCACTGTAACTGCACAAAAAACAAATAGCCACTGTGAACATTTTGGTGTCTATAAAACCTCCCGTGTCCCATCATTCTCCATTTGCACAACATTCCTTTGTCTTGGTAGTTTATCTTTCTTCCTTTCTATTTCAGCCTTTCCCCTGGCTGGCTTTCCAAACAACTTTTATGGAGCAGGTCTCACTTTGCAGTAAGAGAGTCTATCAATTATACTAGAGTTTTCTTCTGGAAATCGAAATGGCTCATTTAAAACTCTTTGTTCTAAAAGTCTTTTTTGATACTGATCTCCTCTGCTCCTTAATTTCTATAGTACTTTAATACACCACCACCACCTAATGTCTGTGTTTTCTCATACTTGAACAAGGCAAAATAAATGCAGGTCAAGGACTGCCAAAAAAGGTACATAACTTAAACTTTGAATTCTCTCTGTCCATATGAGTAACAGTCTTGCTATAGTCAGACATTTTCTATTATGAAAACAAAGTAATTTGGAAAAATCATTCCTCAATTTTGCAGAATGACAAAATGACCAAATCACTGCTTAACTAACAACTTACTTCTATTACCTATTATGGAATACATATAATTTTGTCTTTGGGAAAATGAAATATTTTAACTAGATATCCTCCATGTTATAATCCAGATAGTTCCCCCTTTCACACTACTGCTAAGCCAAAGACTTGCTTTCTCCAGAGGTCAATGATGAGGCTTTAGTAGAGCCCTGGGGATTCTGTTGGGGGTAAGTTTCATTCCTTTGTTATATACCAATGCATGCACATAAAAACTGTTTATTTCTCGGGGCACCTGGGTGGCTCAGTGGGTTAAAGCCTCTGCCTTCAGCTCGGGTCATGATCTCAGGGTCCTGGGATCGAGCCCCGCATTGGTCTCTCTGCTCAGCAGGGAGCCTGCTTCCTCCCTCTCTCTCTGCCTGCCTCTCTGCCTACTTGTGATCTCTGTCTGTCAAATAAATAAAAATAAAAACAATCTAAAAAAAAAAAAAACCTTTAAAAAAAACTGTTTATTTCTCATAGACTACAAAGAAATGACGTTGTATCTGTGGCCCTCATAAGGGCTATTTAGCCTAGGAAGAGACTGTATGATTTATTTTTATACCTTTCTCTTTAGCATATGCTAAACTGTATTTCCACATGGTCAAGTCTTTCTCACTAGAAAATTTCAATAGGCTTACAGTTCAAAGTTGCCTGGTTACACAGTCCATTGTGTACTACTACTATCTCTTACGTGTGTCTTTTCCTCAGATATCTGAAGAGGAAAGGGAGCTGAATGAGAACATAAAAATATGACAAAACTTAGTCCATCTTAGTCCAAACTTTACTATTATTTCTATATAAATCCCTCTTTTCACATGACTTGCATTTCCAAAGATTTTGATACACATTCAGGCAAAGATAAGTTCAAAAAGATGATCATCAGCCCCTGTAATGCAAGAACTTTTATCAAATAACCCATTTAACCTGATATTTGTTAAAATTTGCAAAAGAATGCTGTGTGGCTATTAAAACTGATTTCTATTTCTTGACTTATGTTTCAGGTGTTTCTTAGTTACTTAGAGGAATAAAGATGAGGGAAACAGCTGTTCACCTTTTTTCTAGAAGGTATGCAAGGCTGATGGAATTAACATGTCTTCATTTCCAGGCTCAAAAGGCATATTAAGATTGTCATGGACATACAGATAAATAATGCTACAAATTGCCCCATTTTTCCTCATTCTTCACCCTCAAGAATGTAAGGTAAAATTATCTTAACTTTTTGTATTACACACATTACATCTTGATTACATATACTGAAATCATAATATTTTGACTTCATTGCACTGAGTAAATGTATTTTAGAAATTGTTTCTTTTAGTTCTGAATGTGGTCACTAGGAAATTTAAATTGTATATAGGCCTTTGACTTGTGGTTCTCAAAATATTTCTGTTGGATAGCTCTGTCCCAGATATATGTATGATAGAGTAGATATTTAGAGATTTATCCATATAGATATATGAAATTATGTATATTTGTATTATGTATATTTGTATACAAAATATACATATTGTATTATGTATATTTGTCACTATCTTCATTTTTCCATGGTATATTTTAACATTCTTTGACTTAGACTTCAGTAGAACTAATACCATTCTCCTCATTCTGAGTTTGAATTTGTGAAGTTTCTTATGTTCCTTAGATACCCTGACTTCTTTGCCAGGCCTTGCTGCATAACATGAAATCTTAACTTCTGATACCAGCTTTGGTGTTCTCTTTTACAAGTTCTTAAATTGTGAGGGAAACTGAATCTGTGAGAGACTCAGAATCCTAACTCATGAGTAAGAGTTAAATCTTAGAATACACAAAAATTTACTTTCAAAGAAAATGCATTTTAATAACAGTATAGATCACTATTTTATAGACAAAATTCCTGGGTACCTGGATGAAACATTTCCTCTCCAACAATTAAAATTATATAATAAATGTGAAATATGTTTTCTTCATAATACCTGGGTTCTCCTTCATAAAAATGCTTTACTTATTACCTTATAAATATTCTCTCTGTATCACAGAGGCCTTAGTTTAAGGAAGGCAACTTCTTTTAGCAATATTAAGATATTGACTCTGGAATCAGGGAATGAAAAATGAAGTTATGCATATTTAATCTACTCAGTGAGGATTTGGGGCTGCCTCTGAGAATAAGAGAGAAAATTAGTAACTCCCCACCCTCCTTCACAAGGATATTTATGAGAACAAAATTATATCAAAACATATGGGAAAGCATTTAGGAAGTATAACAGGATATAAAATGTTGGGCATTTTATGATTGTTTTTATGAGTGATAATAATTTAAACTTTAGAAGAAACATTCATTTGACTTTTGTAGTTTAACACTTCTTTTAAGCCCTAAGGGCCAATCCCTTTTTTCTTCAAATAAAAAAAATCTATTTCACATCAATAATAGAATATATATGTTCTTATCTTTTTTAACAAGTCAAGAATTCTACTTTATGTAGAACAGTGTTTAGCCTTGACCACCTTTTCTAAACAGTCTGTGCCAAAGGGACTCTTACATGCTATCCCTCCCAGCAAAATAAATAATGTATAGAATATAGTTTCTTTCAGAGCTGTACAAGAAAAGAGCAGATAAGGCAGAAAGGGAGAAAAAGAGGGAGTTTTTCTTTTTCATTTTCCTTATTGCCAGTGTATATAATCCTTTAAAATATTAGTTTTATATTCATTATTTTATTTATACCCAAAGTCTTTAAAACAATTCTTATTTTTCAAACTAAATTGTACATAGAAGAAAGCAAACAAGCAAGCAAGAGAGAGAGAGAAAAAGAGAAAGAATTCAATCAAGGAGATGGGGAGGGGGATGAAAAGTGGGACAGAGGGCAGTTAGAAAAAAGGGAGAAAGGAAGGGAGGGGAAATCAGGCCCTGGATGGAAGTGGTATCTAGCAAGGTCTAAATTTGAACTGTATTTTCAGCTGTAAAATTTATTATGTTAGTATTGAAAGAGTTTCTAGTTTCCAATTTGTGGAGACTGAAACTCACTTTGCAGAAACATTCTTACTTTGTACTCTGTTCTGGGACAGACAATAGTAGGATGTAGACCTTTTAAGCATGAGGACTTATAATGAGACCTACCCATCTTTGTCCTTGCTGCAGCTGTGAATAGTGAGGTAAACCAAGACAAGTACCTCAGGCTACAAGCTACCTTTATTTCTAATAAGAAAATTTTATAATTGGGTATAATACTGTGCTCCCTGAGAATATATTTTTCTCCATTAGTTGGTCATGTGGGTAAAAATCATTGTTTCTTTTGTGCCTCTGTTGGTAGGTGAGATGTAAGGATTTAAACTGGTTGAGGAAGGGATGATGAGCTCAGACTAGAGCTGGTTTCTCCTACTGAAACTACCTCCAAAGGACTGTGGCCACCTCCAATGATTTTATTGAATTTCTTTTTATGCAGTGACTTAGTAAGACCTTAAGATCTTAGTTGGGTCATGGTGTTTTTGTTTTTGTTTTTTTGTCACCGGACCACAGCATCAGTGCCCAGTTAAGCGACAATAGCACAAAGACCAAAAAAGAAAGGTCTAAAGAGCCAGTTCTGTAGCATATATAACATGGTCATTAATATGCCCTCACAACAGTCAAATGTGCAAAAGAAAACTGAAAACTTTTCCTTTGTCATTTCTTTATATTCTTTTGAGCTTCCTCCCTGTTTAGTAAGAAACATACCTAAACTTACCAATGAACAGTATCTCATTTGCTCCCAAGGAGTCTTATTCCAGCTTAAATATTAATTCCACCCAAGTCCAACTCTTCATGACTGTTAAAAAATCCTTGTGATGATTTATATCTAGATGTTTTTCAAAGTTAAATTCTCCCTTACAACTGACCACCCACCTCTCCAGATGTTCTCCTATTTTGAATGGTTGTTCTGTGGGTGAGGGACTTTTGATATTTTCATTGTAATGGTTAAAACTGATAACAAGCTGGGACTGAATATTACCTGAATATGCCAGCTTGTCTCTTCAGTGGAGAGTAGACTGTTTCGTGGACTAGTGAGGATTTTAGTGCAGCTGATTCATTTGGCCATTGAGCATAAAGTTCTGCACCAGACACTGAAATTTATTCTGTCTTATTATGACTTATGGAAGGCCCAAGAACTATAGCTAAGTGGGGGGAAATATCCAGGCAATGTCTAGTAGTTTTTACTCAATCTGTCCTATTTTATTTGCTACAGAATAGATTAAGCTTGTTTATTTGCTTAAGAACAACTGGGTATGTAAGCTGCTAAACAGAAAAAGGGGCTTCGAGTAAAGATTCCCAGACAAGATATCCTTTGTTTGGGTACTTATTTATTATTGTATTTGTTTAACTCCTGCCTTTCTGCTTCTTTCCAGATCCATTTCCTCCTTCCCTTAAACACACACACACACACACACACACACACACACACACACACACACACACA
>NW_019154102.1:27012844-27055363 GCF_002288905.1 Enhydra lutris kenyoni
TACCTGTGATATCGGGGACTTACTTTATTCATGGCTGTATTTCTATACTGAGAAAATTGCCCAATACATAGTGAAGAGTCAATAAATATTTGTTACATCTGTGTATGCATGTGTGCATGAATTTTCATTTACATAAGCCAAAAAAACTCAGTGAGAAATGGTCTAATTAATTAATAAACATTTATGGCCTTCATACTCAAAGTGCAAACTGTCGACTAGCAGCATCCACATCAGTTGGTAAGTTGTTAAAAATGCATCATCTTGTGTCCCACCCCAGATCTTAAGAAAACGGAATCTGCATGTCAAGTTGCTGATGTGCTTCATTTTGCACAGGGCAGTTTGAAACACCCAGGCTCTTGTTAAGGAGTCGTACATATCACCAGACCCTCCTCTGCACCTAAGGCAGGAATCATTAATAAATCAAGGCAACCTTTTCCACGGACTCTCACTCAATCAAAATGCAAAACCCTTTTCACTATCCAACTCCACCTAGCTTTGACTGATCAATAAAAGTTGAAATATGGAGAGATATAGATTTGTAAATGTTTATTTCATAAAGTTAGTTTCTTCCTTCTTATCCTTTCAATTTGAAGAATTAGTAAAACTACGGCAGTTGAAAAATGTAGATGCAACAATCAGTTAAGGAAGGAGTATTTCTGCAATGCTAAATAAATGGTAAGCTCTAAAGTAAGCCTTTTAGAAGACAAAAATTTAGTAAATGATCTCTTGATGAATTTACAATTTTATACATTAGCTAATATGAAAAACATAAATGCAAGGGTTAGCGATTAATTAATTCTGCAACACTGATCAAATTAATAAATATAGAAACTAATATTTTTAAGTCTTAAAACACAACTGGCATCTTAGGAATTTTTTAATGTAAATAGATATAGGAACTTACCAAAAATAATACTCTAACTTTTAAAATAATAAAATTAATGCTCAAAGAGCATAAAATACTTAGCCAAGAAGCTAAGGGACAAAATGGTGATTTGGACAATTTGTAACTCATCTCCAAATAAAGGTCAATAAAAGTATTCAAATAGAAAGGTTAAGAATGACGGGTAGCATCGAAGGAAGAGGGGTTACCATCTTCTGTGTTTGTTACTCATCACCCCTTCCTTCAGGGAACTGTGTTTATGAGATCCCAAATCCCAATCCACCCCTTCTTTTTTCCTTGACATGTATCCCAGGAAACAAGGCGTGAAATTTTGGCCAAAGTAAGGTCAATCAGATCCTCTTATGAAGCCATCTGAATCTTGAGGCTCAGGCACTGAAGGCTGTTGGAACTGAGTTGTCTGTTAGCAGCCCTGAGGAAGTTTCATGAATTCATGTTTCTGAAATCTCCAGATGGGTCTAAGCATAGTACGAAATTTTAACTTGTCCTGCGATGATAGGGAGACACTTAGTGTAGTTTCAGTAGCATACTTGATTTTTCCTCAGTTAACTAGATCTGGGTTTTGTTGCTTACAAAGGAAGAAATCTATTCGATAAGGAAACGCTAAAGAAAGAGGGAGTTAAGCAAAAGACTGCAGGTGAATTATGAGAGAATTTGTAATTAACTGCTAGAAAGAAATGGGGTGAAATATAGCAAGATTTGTATACATATTCTGTGTGGGACAGCATTATGTGGGCTGTATTAGAGAAGTAGATATTGAAGAAATCACCAACAGACTCACTGAGAATAAAGACCAGGAATAATGGGTCAGTATGGAGATAGGTCAATTTAAAGAAGACTAATAATGTCAATTGTGGATAGACTACCTTTGCTCTCCCTTTCCCATTTTGCTCTTACTCTTTTAGAATAAGAACTGCAATATTTTTCTGGTATATGGCCACCAAAGGCTATATATGTCTGCTTAGCTGTAGTTAGGTATGACCATGTGCCGGAGGTCCAGACAATGGGATTTAAGCAAATTGTGAAAATTCTGGATCTTGCCATTAAAGCAAAGAGGCAAGTTCTTCTGCCAACCTTTCCACTGACTAGAAAACAAGCTTGGTGAATGGAGCAGTGATTTTAGGCCACACTATGGAATCTATGGGTTTAGGATGTCAGAGCTGCACTGAGAAATATTCATAGCAACCTGGGCTACTTATATTTGAACTGCACTGTGAGAGAACATTATAATTCTGTCTTGTTCAGGAACTGCTATTTTGGCTTTTGTTATGAAATTTGATCATTATCCTTCCTATTACACAAATGGAGGTTGTTCATAGTGACATTGAAAGTGAGAAAGTGACAAGCATATCTTGAAATTCTTGCCTCAAGGTATGGAATAAAACACAGCGATTTTAAGCACAAAGGTTTGGTGCTTAAACTTGTATACAGAATTTTACTAAATATTAAACTCAGCAAATGATTTCACACAATTGGGGATATACAACAGTAGTTAAACACATAATCTTTCAAAGTGTTTTTTGAGAAACCTACGATATACACGGTGGACGATCAGGATCTTAACAATAACAGTGATATCCTTGAGAACTGAGATTCCAAACAATCTTAAACCTCCAAAACTTATAGAAAAATCCTCCTCTCTAAATCTCCTTTGCCTGAGGAAGCTTTAAGGGAAAAAAAAAAAAAAAAAAAAAAGGCCAAACCACACACAAAACCAAAAACTAGGAAAAGAATACTTTATGTACTCTTATTTTCCTGTTTAAAAAGTGATTTTTTGGGGCGCCTGGGTGGCTCAGTGGGTTAAAGCCTCTGCCTTCAGCTCGGGTCATGATCTCAGGGTCCTGGGATCAAGCCCCGCATTGGGCTCTCTGCTCCGCAGGGAGCCTGCTTCCTCCCCTCTCTCTCTGCCTGCCTCAATGCCTACTTGTGATCTCTCTCTCTCTCTCTGTCAAATAAATAAAATCTTAAAAAAAAAAGTGATTTTTTAAAAAATATTTTATTTATTTATTTGACAGACAGAGATCACAAGCAGGCAGAAAGGCAGGCAGAGAGAGAGAGGAGGAAGCAGGCTCCCCACTGAGCAGAGAGCCTGATGCTGGGCTCAATCCCAGGACCCTGAGATCATGACCTGAGCCGAAGGCAGACACTTAACAATTGAGCCACCCAGGCACTCCATAACAAGTGATTTTTGAATTCAACATGCACTAGCTGTAAAATGCGAAGACGAGCCAAAGGAAATATTATACCTTAAAGTTCTCAAATAAATTAAGAAACAACTATATTACAAAAAATCTGGACTCATGTGTGGGAATGGAAAGAGAATGGGCATGATGAAAGATGTATTAAAGTTGTGAAAGATGTATTAAAGTTGTTACACATAGCTCAATTTATTGGCATGAGTATATCTTATCAGAGAAGCTGAATTTGCCACTTAGTATTTCTGACCGCCGAACTAGTCATTCTGAGTTGGACGTATAACAGGCTTTGTAAACTTAAAAAGTTCAAACAGGGGTGCCTGGGTGGCTAGTGGGTTAAGCCTCTGCTTTCAGCTCAGGTCATGACCTCAGGGTCCTAGGATAGAGCCCTGCATAGGACTCTCTGCTCAGCAGGGAGCCTGCCCCCCCCACCCCCGCCTGCCTCTCTGCCTACTTGTGATCTCTGTTGTCAAATACATAAATAAAATCTTAAAAAAAAAAAAAAAAAAGTTCAAAACAAAACTGATTCTCACATGCACCCCTTTAACCACAAATTCCTTCCCCAGATTCCCCCATTTCTATAATCGGTACCAGTTTTCATTAAGTTTCCAATGCATAAAACCATACAGTCATCATTAATTTCTGTGCTCTCCTTGTATCCACATTCAATCCTTAATCAAATCAGCTGGACCTTCAAATATGTTCAGAGTCTAACCACATATTACAACTTCTACCTTGACTTCCCTAACCCAAATCACCTTCACTGCTTACCTGGAAGATTACATTCTCTGAATAGCTCTATGATCTCTATAGACTGTAAATTAGGCTCTTTTACCCACTGACTTTTAGTTGTATTTGGTCACAGACAGGCATTAGCATGAGAATGGAGGGTAATAGAGAAGAGAATAGAGAACAGAGAGAGGTTTCTTTGGTTTGAGACTTTTATATTTGCTAGTATAAACATCTGATGCTATTAATTTCCCTCTAAACACTGCTTTATCCATAGCTCATACATGTGAATCTGTAGTTTTTCAGTTTTAATCCAAATTAAATATTTTAAAATTTTACTGACTTCCTACTGGACCCATGAAAGTTGAAGAAATTACCCTTTAAAAATATTTAAATGAATAGAGAAAGATTTCATATATTTACTTCTATTTTTTTCCATTGCCATAGGTCTTCATTTCTTTGTACAGATTCAAGTTTCTTTCTGTTATCACATTCCTTGTCTTAAGAAGATCCTTTGTCATTTCTTGTAGGACAGGTCTGCTGGAAGTAAATCCTCTAAACTTTTGTTTGTTTAAACAAGTTCGCATTCACTTTCTATGAATATTTTTACTATGCATAAAAGTCTGTGTTGACAGGGCTTTATTTGTTTGTTTGCTTTTTATTCCTAGTACTTTAAAGATCTTACACCATTGTTTTCTGCCTTTCAGAACTTCTGACAAGAAGTGTGATATAATCATTATTATTGTCCTTCTACAGATGTCTTCTCTGGCCTCCTTCAAAAGCTTCCTTTATTTTTAATTCACAATAGTTTAAACATGATGTGTCTATGTATGCTTTATTTGATATTTATCATGCTTGAAGTAAGCTGATATTCCTGGATATATAGTTTGAGGTCTTTTATTATTTGATGGAATTTCTTGGCAATTATCTTCTCATATAATTATTTTGCTTCTCCTCTGTACTTTTCTGGGACTCCAATTGTACAATGTTAAGCCATTTCAAATTGCCCTATAACTTTTAAATGCTCTGTTTTTTCCCCACTTCTTTTTGTGTGATGCAGTTTATGTAATTTCTATGGATCTATTTTTTAAATTTGCTGATTCTTCAGCTTTGTTGAGTTTACAGATGAGTCCACTGAGGAATTCTTGGATACCACTTAAAAAGTTATTTCTGGCATTTCATCTCTTATATTTTCCATCATTTGCTGAAATTCCCAATCTTTTCAAGCATGTTGTACACCTTTACCACTGTTTTTCTGAGCATTTTAATCATAATAAATGTCCTAGTGTGACAGTTCCAACATGAGACATTCGAATTTGTGTATTTTGGTTGTTTTGTTTATAACTTAAAACATCTTTTTCTTCCTATCATGTGTATTTCCTTATTTTCGAATGAATGCTGGACATCATGTATAAACAGTGACTGAGGAAAAGAGTTACATCCAGAAATGGGCATGTCTCTCCTGTCATGTTTTTAGTATAGCAGTTGAGTTATTCTAACCAGGGGATGAGTTGGATCTGAATTTTGTTTTTCCTATAGTTAACCTAATTTGTACCACAATATTCAAATTTGTCTAATATTTTGTTCTTACGATAAGAACTGAGATGTCGGGGCGCCTGGGTGGCTCAGTGGGTTAAGCCTCTGCCTTCAGCTCAGATCATGATCCCAGGGTCCTGGGATTGAGCCCCGCATTGGGCTCTCTGCTCAGTGGGGAGCCTGCTTCCCCCCTCTCTCTCTGCCTGCCTCTCTGCCTACTTGTGATCTCTCTGTCAAATAAATAAATAAAATCTTTAAAAAAAAAAAAAAAAAAGAAGAAGGAACTGAGATGTTGCAGGGCTTTCCTCTAGCTAACCACTCAGCTTTTAGTATCGCCCCTGGGCCTGAAACTCAGAGGTTACTCTCTAGGTTCTTGACATACCCCTCCTTCATTGAGTAAGTGCTATTGGTTGCTACTTGGTGTTTGCTTATGTCCAGGTAGAGAGCAGGAGGTGATCTCTATTACCCTGGACTAGCCTCAGCTTTAAGTAAGCCATATGCTCCTGGGCCTCAGGTGTGGGGTTTTGTCATTATTCCTAATCCTCTTCTCTGTGGCAAACAAATTCTGCCTTGTATCCAGGCAGGTCTTGCATGTGAGGGAGTTTCATGCTCCTGGCTAGAAGTAGAAGGTTCTAATGCTATTAGGTCCAGAATTACTTTTTGATTATCTTATAGGACTGAAATGTGTTTGGGGTTTTTTCGATTTTTTTTTTTAAAGCCTATGCTTTCCTCAGAAACAAATAGCCTATCCTTATCCCCCTGCTAGTTGGTAGGATTTGCAGCTCTTCTTCCAGAGCTTAAAGAATTTTCTCTATCCAAAAGACATACACAAAGGGACAGGAATTTCTGCCTTTTCTGCAGTGGTATCTGATACCTACCATTCTTATATTACTGAGAAATGCTCTCTCTCCCTGTCCTCTATCCATAAAAAAAAAAAAAAAAAAAAAAAAAAATCACCCATGAGTAAGTGAGAGTCCTTCTTGTGTCTATAGTTGCAGAAGTTCTTCAGTAATTCATTAAACTAAATTTATTTTTTTCTCACTTTTTCAGCAGCCACTTCTTCCTGTGCTGTCCCTATCTTCATTTCTTGTGCCTCTTTATCAGTCTTTAAATATTTGACTAGTAGTTGTTTTATGATCTCAGTTCTTTGTTGGGCTCAAAAAAGTGATCATTTTATAATTTATGCATATTACTTATCATTATTAGGTAGGAGGGACATACTTTCTCAGCTCACTAAATCTTAGCATAAGGAGAAATCTTAAGTTTTAAAATGGATTGTGCTAGATAGTTCCTATAGTTTGTAGAGGAATGTTGCTGAAAAGTGAAGACCAAATATAAAGTTCTTGTAGTAGTTCAGGAGAAAGAGAAGGATTGTGTGGCTAGAGTGGTAGTAATATAAATGGTCTGAGATAATCTGTTTGTGGATATATTGAAAGGAAGTGTGGACAGTGACAGGGTTCACTAATGTGTCAGATGTAGTGTGTGAAAGATGAGAATTAAGGATAACTTCACTGTCTTTGAGCAAAGATATATAAAGAATATAGATCGCAGGCACCTGGGTGGCTCAAGGTTAAATCCTCTGCCTTCGACTCATGTCATGTTCTCAGGGTCCTGGGATCGAGTCCCACATTGGGCTCTCTGCTCAGCAGGGAGCCTGCCTCCTCCTCCTCTCTCTCTCTCTGCCTACTTGTGATCTGTCTGTCAAAAAAAAAAAAAAAAAAATCTTAAAAAAAAAAAAAAGAATAAAGATCGCATTTGCAAAAGTGAGAAAGAATGAAAAAAGATCATGTTTTGGAGGTGGAGCTTAGCAAATAAAACCTATTTCCAGATACATTAATTTTAAGATGTCAAAATTATGAGTGGTGATGTTGATTAGGAAGTCCATTAATCATCTTCAAGGAGACGGATTTTTAAACATTGCATTTGTTTCAAATCCACTTCATTTTTTTCTTAAGGAAACAATGTATGCAATTTCAACACAAAAACATTTATAGAGCACCTACTATGTATGAGGCATAACAATGAATTTGATAAGGTACCTGTTGTCCAGGAGCTCGTTATCTAGTGGGGGGAAAAAAGCATACACATACAGGGATGCTCAAATAAAAATAAATAATTGCTTCTTTTCTTATCATTTTTCATTAAGTGCCAATGAAATATATGGCTTCTGATTTCAGCTACAGTTTTAATCAAATATGAATCAAAGGGTGTGGAGATTATGATAATTTATTACTCCATGAATAAGTAAAGAAACTGTGGCAATAAACTATTAAAACTGGAGGGATAAGAATTGAGGACTAATGATTGGAATTAAAATCATCATTTTTATTGATGAAAAAGTACTTAGTTACTTAAGAATGGGTGGCTGAGTTGGAAAAAAAATATATTTCTAAGAAATGACAAAAAATAAGTGGTCATATATATGATTGTATGATTTAACATACTGAATCACCAAGAAAAATACATTCTGCAATAAGTTTAGACAGGGGTAAAATATTAAATGAAGCAGTGGGAAAGAGCCAGTCTGAAAGACAATAAACTACAGAGAATCAAGGTAATATAGGCAATTTATATGCAACAAAGGTATACAAACATACAGACATACACATATTTACATATATGTAAATATGTATTACTTCATTGCACACATATATGTGTGTGTTTACAGAAGTGCAAAATATATTTAGATATTAAAATATAATTTTAATAATATACTTTAATAATATACTTAAAATAAATATAAGTAATAAATTAGATATATACACCTGCTTTTTTTCTAGGAGTCATGGTTTAGAGAATAAGCAAATAGCCTTTTTTTTTCCCTCAAATATAATGGATATGAGAGAAAAGAGATAAAATGCCCAATTTCATAATTCTAGGATTTCCATAGGGATACTTTCCAAGATTATGTTTTCTGTTCCATATCCATATTAGTTAAAATAAGACATAAAGTGCATAATCAAATATTTAAACTGAATCTATCTCCTGGGGGGAAAACATCCCCAAAGTCAAAAAAGAAATAGTATCTATTAGAATGACGAAAATCCAGAACACTGATAATCAACTGTTGGTGGAGATGTGGAGCAATAAGGATTCTCACTTATTGTTGGTGGGAATCTGTCTTGGAAAACCAAACATGGTCTTCCCATATGATCCAGCAATTTCACTCCTTGCTGTTTACCCAAAAGAGCTGAAAACATGTCCACACAAAACCTGCACATGTATGTTCATAGCAGCTTTATTCATAATTGCCCAAACTTGGAAACAGCCTTTGATAATATGAATGGTTAAACTGTAGTATATCCAGGTGATGGAATATTCTCTCTAGGACTAAAAAGAAATGTGCTGTGGGGTACCTGGGTGGCTTAGTCAGTTAAGCGTCTGCCTCTCATGCAGGTCATGATCCCAGGGTTCTGGGATCCAGCCCTGCCCTGGGCTCCCTGTTCAGCGGGAATCTGCTTCTCTCTCCCTCTGCCCCTCCCCCCAACTTGTGCTTGGGGGGCTTTCTCTCTCTCTCAAATAAATAAAAATCTTTTAAAAAAAGAAATGTGCTATAAAGCCATTAAAAGGCATAGAGAAAACTTAAATTCATATTAGTAAGTGAAAGAAACCAATCTGAAAAAGTTACATACTGTATGATTCTAACTATGTGATATTCTGAAAATTAAAAAAAAAATCTACAGGACAGTATAAAGCTCATGGTTGCTAGAGTTTAAGGGGGAGGGAGAGATAAATAGGTAAAGCACAGAGAATTTTGGGGGCTGGGAAACTACTATGTATAATACTAAAAGTAGATACATACCATTGTACATTAGTCTAAACCCACAGAATTGCAACACCAAGAGTGAACCCTTATGTAAACTATGGACTTTGGGTGATTAAGATGTGTCAGTATAGGTTCATCAGGTTTAACAAATACAGCACTCTGGTGAGGGATATGAATAATGTGGGAGCCTATGCATGAGTTGGGGGAGGGAGCATATGGGAAATTTCTGTCCCTTCCACACAATTTTGCTGTAAACATAAAACTGCTCTAAAAAATAAAGCTGATTTAATACAAACAGAAGAAATGCCACATTATTAGGTAGAAAAAGGAAATACAGTCCTTTAACATACAATATATAAAGATAGAATAAAGTAAACAATTATATTGGCTTTAAAAGAAGGAAATAAAAACTGCTAGTACGAAAAGATAGTGACTTTTTCTGTTGAACATTTATTATGTGTCAGAAACTCTCCAAAAGAATTTGCATATATTAACTCACTCAATCTACACACAAAAACTGTAAGTGTACTTACATTATTTCTTGATTTTTTTAAATTCCTGATTATTTAGATATGGTAACTGAGGCCCATAAAATTTAAGCAATTTTCCTAATGTCATTTACCTCAAAATCAGCATATTCCATGTTCAAATCTAAGCAACAACTCTTGAGTTATTAATATTCTCTCTATACTATTACTCATATAGTTAGCACTTGAATCTTCCTGATGATATGATTATGATTCTAAATGACTGTATCTAAACAGAATAGAGTGAAAACCACATATCAAAACTCATTTCTTTGTCTGAGTGAGGTAATGTTGGAAATCATTCAGAAAGATTTCTTTCACCCTAACAGGTAAGAATGAATGCCCTTTTGTTCCTATCAGGTTATAAATTGGATGATATGGTTGAAGTAATTATTTGTCATGAAGGTTATATGAGGTTTCAGCAGGAAACCTGTTAACACTCTGTTTTCACAATAGGCTCCTTGAGTTAGTACTTGAAAAAAAAAAAAGATGATAAAGATACTTACTTTTTAATTCTAAACTATACTATATGGAAAACAGTATGATATTAAAGATGACTAGTTGCATCTACTTGGAAAAACTCCTGATAGGCAAGGTTATTAAATAAGTGACTCATTCCCCCACTAATATTTAACCTAAGGACAACGGGGAGTAAATTATAAAGTATTTCCCAAACTTAATACATAACTTAAAAATCTCTTAGTATATAATTAAGATTACTGTTTAAATTTTTGCTGCCCATTAAAATGCATAAACTGTAGTTGTAGTTGTATCTATAATAACTTTCCTCCAATGAGAAAGCATGGTAGTAAAATTTTCAGTGAAATAAAGCCAACAGTTGATATTTCAGTGCAATTATATGGATTAAGTTAAGCTCCACTATACAATGTAAATGACATTATCCATCAACACCTGAGACTAAAAGTATAAACTGACTCAAATTATAAATACTTATTTTTGCTCAAGACAATGATGCCTTTTTTTTTCATTTATAGAAACTGAAAACAGATCCATTAGCTGTAAGAATTAGTAGGCAATGTTATTTGACATAAATGAGGAAAAGATAGAATATCCAACACACTACATGTACCATAAGGGAATTTTTTGGGAAAAAAAAAGAAAAAAACTTTACCTTATACTACCTTAAAGAATATGTTCTAAATGGCTTAAGGAAGTATTTTACAGTAGCAAAGAAATTATTTTTCTTTGTGAATATATGTATATGTATAATCTTAAGTATTTGATATTATCATATAATGTTGAAGCTACTACAGTTTGACACATTATTTTTGAGGACAATTTGGCACTAAAATTTACATTTAAAATATGCTTACCCTTTGATTCAGCCTTTGCACTTCTACGTATTTATCTCATTAATCTCTTGCTAGATTTTTTTTTCTTTTTTGCACTACACATGAAAGAAATGTTACTGCAATTTTGGGGAAACTACTAAGTTTCTAATTGGGCTTTTAGAAAACAAAATTTAACAAATATAAAACACAGGCTGATATTAAATATAGGTGTGGTCTAGTCTATCCTTTTATTTGAGGATTGAAAATTGAGATATGACAAGGTTAAATATTTATTTCTAATCATATAGCCAATTTTATGAAGATAGGAGTAGAGTATCATATTCTGTTGGCTATTCCAGTAATAGAGCTTTTTGTTATTTGTATTATTCTGTAGACATTATTTGTGCTATTCTGCAGGCATTATTCATTTTATTCTGCAGTGTTTTGTTATTCATGGAATATAATCATGCAATTTGTTCCACAGTTTAAGAAATCTTTGGTTCTCTCAAAGTTTTAGCTCCTCAGAATACATACATGGGAGTCATTCTATTGTAAGGAACATGATGAAGAGATAAAGACTTTGCCTCAGGCAGCTAAATAGATTGTATTTATTGTTTTAGGGTTATTTATAGAAACATTAAATAAATATCCCTCATAACTCCTACTGGTGCATATTAAAACTCAAAATAAACTATGTAATAGTCCACCAATAGCAAAATCCACAAAAGAAGGAGGTGTTTGGTTTTTTTAACTATTTATGAAAATATTATAATTGTTATAAAATGTTCAAATAGTATCAACATTTAGAGATTCCAAAGTTAAGGTGCACCCACAAGCTCCCCAACCAATAGCATGACACATCTCAGAGAGCACTATTCAATTTCACAAGGTATCTTCATTCTGTGTGCCACATATTTATGTATTTTTTTGCACATTGATTTTACATAAATGAAAGTATGTTTTGGAAATCTTTCCATGTTTGAAAAATAGGCCTATCATTTTCCTTTAAGTAAGCAGAATATTGTCTAAATGTTCCCTAATAATGGACATTACTCTGTTCCAAATTTTCTGTATTATATAAAATGTAGCAATGGGTGTCCTTGAACACATAATTTTGTATTCTGGTGCCAGTATTTATGATAAATAGAAAAAATGTAACTGGCAGATCAAATGGTATGCATTTTTTATTTGTTCATCAAATCATCCGAAGAGTTATTCCAGTTTAAGCTTCCAATAGTTGAGCACAGAATGAGTGTTTTCCCATAATCATGCCAATTATCAATTTATATATTTTTAATTTAACTTACCTTAATGGTATTCCACAAAATCTTTTTAATTCAAATTGTACAGATTATTTAAGATATTTAATACCTTTAATGTGTTCATTTATCTTATGGCTCATTTGTTTCACTTATGTTAACCAACTCATATCTATAGTTAATGACAGTTCAGAAACTTGGCCCCTTTGTTGCTATGGGGGTGATTCCTTAATTACTGCTTTGAAAGAACTATTTATATAATTATGTTCTAACTTATAAACTGTGATATATATTGCAAATAAATGTTTCTAGTCTTCTTTCTTATTTTTCATAATGTCATATTTTTTAGAATGTCCATATTGTCTTTGCCACCCAAAACTTATTTAATTTTCATATGGCCAAATCCCTCAATCTTTGCTTTATTGGTTTGCTTTAATGGTTTCTTAATGACTTGTCTTTTTGCTTATCAAGGTCAAAAATATTATTCAGATATCTATAATACATTTATATCTTTATCTATAAATGTATATAGCTATAGATTTTTTATATATATATATATATATATATATATATATATATATCTTTATGTCTGTGTTTTGTACTCTTCTGTGAAGATCTTTCATTCACCTGAGATATTTTTGTGTGTATGAGAAAACAAATAAAACTTTATTTTTTCCCAATGTTCATTTCTAAATCATTTCAAATATTGTTTAATAATTATCCATTTTATATATATATACATATATATATAAATCACCCTATGTACATGGAATTTCTACTCCGTTTACTTCTTGGCTTATTTCATGATGTGAACTGAAAGCAATACCCTATAATAAAAGCTTCCACCCCAAAGCTTCCTACTGGCTTAAATTTTGGGAGGGGTCAGAGTATAGGCTGCATTACCACAACTATTCTTTGGCCTTTGGCCAATATATAGATTCCCACATAGTAAATTTTCTGCTAAAACTTAGAAGGCATCCAGTTGATTTGCTTTCAGTTAATTCCACCGGAAAATATGTACAGCTTAAAACATCTCATTATTATATTTAAAGCTGAATTCTCATTATTTAAAAGTCCCCATTCTTGGCCTTTTCCCCCTCTCTGCTTCAGCCCACTGAAACTTATAAGCTTGACAGAGAAAGTGAAATAAAACTTGGACAAAACCATAAAATGATAGGGGTGCCTGGGTGGCTTGGTGGGTTAAGCCTCTGCCTTCAGCTCAGGTCATGATCTCAGGGTCCCGGGATCAAACCCTGCATTAGGCTCCCTGCTTTCCCCTATCTCTCTACCTGCCTCTCTGCCTACTTGTGATCTCTGTCTGCCAAATGAATAAATGAAATCTTAAAAAAAAATAATAACATGATAGGAAAGCATTATTTGGTCTTTGTCTCTTTGCTTACATTCATCATATGGTCAAGAATACCCTCCCTAGAGATTCTTACAAAAGGCTGTAAGAAAGAATCTTATCAATTCTTTCTCCTTCTCCTTTTTTTTTTTTTAAATCAATTGCCTTTTCCAAAGTTTGTATGTTAGTTTAAGGTATTTAACCTAACAATTGGATATATAGCCCACTTGTAAAGAAAGTTTCCCTTTTGCAGAACCGTATTCCCTTCCTTTTTCTGAAATGGCTAAGTCTCTGATATTCTATCTCTAACAACACCAGGCTGTAGCTACCACATAATTTTGTTTGGTTAGAGAGCCTCATTGAGCTATAGCTCAAGTGTCATTTAGTCTGACCTTATTTTTTATTTTACTTTTCTTCAGTGTTTCAAAAGTAATTGTTTATACACCACACCCAGTGCTCCATGCAATACGTGCCCTCCTTAATAACCACCACCAGGCTCACCCAACCCCCCATCCACCTCCCCTCCAAAACCCTCAGTTTGTTTCTCGGAGTCTACAGTCTCTCATGGTTTGTCTTCCCCTCTGATTTTCCCCAACTCAATTCTCCTCTCCATCTCCCAGTGTCCTCCATGTTATTCCTTATGCTCCATAAGTAAGTGAAACCATATGATAATTGACTCTCTCTGCTTGACTTATTTTACTCAGCATAATCTCTTCCAGTCCTATCCATGTTGATAGAAAGATTGGGTATTCATCCTTTCTGATGGAGGCATAATACTCCATTGTACACATGGACCATATCTTCTTTTTCCATTTGTCTGTTGAAGGGTATCTTAGTTCTTTCCAGTTTGGTGACTGTGGCCATTGCTGCTATGAACATTGGGGTACAGATGGTACTTCTATTCACTACATCTGTATCTTTGGGGTAAATACCCAGTAGTGCAATTGCAGGGTCATAGGGTAGCTCTACTTATAATTTTTTTTTAGGAATCTCCACACTGTTTTCAAAAGTGGCTGCACCAACTTGCATTCCCACCAATGGTGTAAGAGGGTTCCCCTTTCTCCATATCCTCTCCAATACTTGTTGTTTACTGTCTTGTTGATTTTGGCCATTCTAATTGGTGTAAGGTGGTATCTCAATGTGGTTTTGATTTGAATCTCCCTGATGGCTAATGATGATGAATATTTTTTCATGTGTCTGTTAGTCATTTGTATGTCTTCTTTGGAGAAGTGTCTGCCCATTTTTTGATGTGATTATCTGTTTTGTGTGTGTTGAGTTTGAGGAGTTTTTTATAGATCTTAGATATCAGCCCTTTATCTGTAGTGTCATTTGTGAATATCTTCTCCCATTCTGTGGGTTGCCTCTTCATTTTGTTGACTGTTTCCTTTGCTGTGTAGAAGCTTTTGATCTAGATGAAGTCCCAAAGTTCATTTTTGCTTTTGTTTCCTTTGCTTTTGGAGAACATATCTTGAAAGAAGTTGCTGTGGCCGATGTTGAAGAGGTTACCACCTATGTTCTCCTCTAGGATTTTGATAGATTCCTGCCTCACGTTGAGGTCTTTTATCTGTTTCGAGTTTATCTTTGTGTATGGTGTAAATGAATGGTCGAGTTTCATTCTTCTACACATAGCTGTCCAATTTTCCCAGCACTGCTTATTGAAGAGACTGTCTTTTTTCCACTGCATATTTTTTCTTGCTTTGTCGAAAATTATTCGACCGTAGAGTTGAGGATCATATCTGGGTTCTCTATTCTATTCCACTGGTCTATGTGTCTGTTTTTGTGCCAGTACCACGCAGTTACAGCTTCGTAGTAAAGCTTGAAATCAGGCAATGTGATGCCCCCAGTTTTGTTTTTCTTTTTCAACATTTTCTTAGCAGTTCAGGGTCTCTTCTGGTTCCATACAAATTTTAGGATTGTTTATTCTAGCTCTTTGAAAAATGCTGGTGGAATTTTGATTGGGGTGGCACTGAAAGTATATATTGCTCTACGCAGTATAGACATTTTAACAATGTTTATTCTTCCGATCCATGAGCATGGACTCCTATTCCATTTTTTTGTGTCTTCTTCAATTTCTTTCATGAGTGTTCTGTAGTTCCTTGAGTACAGATCCTTTACCTCTTTGGTTAGGTTTATTCCCAGCTATCTTATGGTTCTTGGTGCTATAGTAAATGGAATTGATTCTATAATTTCCTTGTTAGTGTATAAGAAAGCAACCGATTTCTGTACATTGATTTTGTATCCTGCGACATTACTGAAATGCTGTATGAGTTCTAGTAGTTTGGGGGTGGAGTATTTGGGTTTTTTATATAAAGTATCATGTCATCTGTGAAGAGAGAGAGTTTGACTTCTTCATTGCCAATCTGAATACCTTTATTTCTTTTTGTTGTTTGATTGCTCTTGCTAGGACTTCTAGTACTATGTTAAACAACAGTAGTGAGAGTGGGCATCCTTGTCTTGCTCCTGATCTCAAAGGGAAGGCTGTCACCTTTGAGATTGAGGAAGATATTCACTGAGGGTTTTGCATAGATGGATTTTATGAAGTTGAGGAATATTCCCTCTATCCCTATACTTTGAATCATTTTAATCAGGAAAGGATACTGTATCTTGCCAAATGCTTTTTCTGCATCAGTTGAGAGGACCAAGTGGTTCTTCTCTCTTTTCTTATCGATTTTTTCTATCAGTGATTGATTTGTGTATGTTGAACCACCCTTGCATCTCATGGATAAATCCCACCTGGTAATGGTAGATAATCTTTTTAATGTACTGTTGGATCCTATTAGCTAGGATCTTGTTGAGAATCTTGGCATCCATATTCATCAGGAATATTGGTCTGAAATTCTCCTTTTTGGTAGAGGTCTTTGCCTGGTTTGGGAATCAGGGTAATTCTGGCTTCATAAAAAGACTCTGGAAGTCTTCCTTCTGTTTCTATTTTTTGAAACAGCTTAGGAGAATAGGTATTATTTCTTCTTTGAATGTTTGGTGGAACACTCCAGGGAATCTGTCTGGTCCTGGGCTCTTGTTTTTTGGGAGGTTTTTGATCACTGCTTCAATCTCATTACTAGATATTGGTCTCTTCAGGTTGTCAATTTCTTCCTGATTCAGTTTTGGCAGTTTATAGGTTTCTGGGAATGCATCCATTTCATCTAGGTGGCTTAACTTATTGGCATGTAACTATTGATAATCATTTCTGATGACTGTTTCTGTTTCCTTGGTGTTAGTCATGATCTCTCCCTTTTCATTCATAATTTTATTAATTTGGGTCCTCTCTCTTTTCTTTTGGATTAGTTTGGCCAATGATTTATCATCTTATTGATTCTTTCAAAAAACCAACTTCTAGTTTCGTTGATACATTCTACTGTATCTCTAGTTTCTGTCTTATTGATCCCTGCTCTAATCTTTATTACTTCCCTTCTTATGTGTTTAATTTGTTGTTGATTCTCCAGTTCTTTAAGGTGTAAAGAGAGCTGGTGTATTCTGGATTTTTCAATTTTTTTGAGGGAGGCTTGGATGGCTTTGTATTTCCCCCTTATGGCCTTATGGCCTTTGCCATATCCCACAGGTTTTGGATCAAGGTGTCTTCATTCTCATTGGCGGCATGAATTGTTTAAGTTATTTTGATTTCCTGGTTGACCCAAACATTCTTAAGTAGGGTGGTCTTTTTCTTGTGGTTGAGTTCCAGTCTCAAAGCATTGTGGTCTGAGAATATGCAGGGAATAATCTCAGTCTTTTGGTATGGGTGGAGCCCCGATTTGTGACCCAGTATGTGGTCTGTTCTGGAGAAAGTTCCATGTGTGCTCGAGAAGAATGAGTATTCTGTTGTTTTAGAGTGGAATGTTCTGTATATATCTATGAGGTCCATCTGGTCCAATGTGTCATTCAATCCTGGTTATTGATTTTCTGCTTGGATGATCTATTACTGAGAGTGGCATGTTAAGATCCCCTACTATTAATGTATTCATATCAATATTTAGTCTGACTTTAAATCACTGATTTTGCCAAAGCATGACTAGAACCTTTATGTTTTAGCATGCATTACTTTTTCTTTCACTGTCTTATAGTTAACTGGACACTCACTGTGTTGTGAATGCTCTTAAAATTAATAGTTTTATAAAATAACACTGTAAAACACCCTTGTCATTCTATTAGAACAGGAAGGTAAATAAGCATACATTATTATCCAAAATTGCTATGTATGCATGGAAATAATGATATCATTTAGAAAGATAACACATCACATCTTTACTAGAAAACAAACACATAGTTCTAGACTACAAAGCCACTTAAGACATTGTCTCTAAACTCCTTATTTTACATACGATGGATCTGAGACCTTGAGATTATCAGAAAATCCTAAATTCATGTAGTGAGCAAGGGAAAACTTTGTATCCTTAAAGGTGATGCTTCACATTATGTTTTCTGTCTTACACTTTCAAGTTAATTTCATATAGACAGGTAGTTTGCATTCTGAGAATTGATATTTTCTGTTCAGCTCAAAGACAGAAGGAAAACCCAAAATGAGCCCTAGATCCCCAAATAATATGTAGAAAATATAAAGTGCTGTTTATAAGGAAGCAAACTATTCCTTTACCAAGAAGTGAGATCTCTCACACAGCTATGTTATTTTCAGAAGAGAAAATGCTGATTTTTGATGGAGAGAACTACTCATCAACTTTGTTGACCACATTTGCTCCAACACCTAATACCACTTCATGTTAAATCAGTTTATAAAAAAATTAAATGCCACAGATGGAAAAAAAGTACACTTCTGCAAAGGAATGGGAAAAAAAATAAAGGTACAGCTGCACTTAAGAAGCATTTTGAAGTTGCTTTTCAAAAAGAAGATAAGCTACAGAATTGTGCAATCTGCAGCATAAAGTCTTTGGTATCACACATCTAACTTTTTTTTTTTTTCCTTTGCAATCCACATTGGATTACACCCTGTCACAGTGTTCTTTTGAAAGATTTTAAAAGGATTTGTATAACAGGGGGGAAAAGGTCTTAATTACTATCTCTCACATAAGAGATTTCTACTCTGTTTAAACAGATAATTAGGGTCAAAATGCATAATACAGCTTGTTTTAGTTCTATTCCTATAAGTAGTTATGATTCCAATATTTCACAGAACTATCCATGGATAAAATTTCTTCCTTTTTAAATTAGAATTAGCTACCACAGAGGTAAAGGACAAAAGAGAAAAAAACACAACAACAACAAAAACAAAGAGAAAGGAGCAAGACCAAGAGAAAGCAACAGGAGATCATTTACTATTTTCAAATGCAAGTGTTTTATGTCATCTCAATGGAAAAATCACAATGATAGTATCTCCTCAAAATCAGTAGTAACCAGCTTACTTACAGCTTTAATACTATAATCAATTACAAAACACACTTAAAATGTATTATGTGGATATTTTTAACATTACTAACTAAAAATCAGAA
Source organism: Enhydra lutris kenyoni (assembly GCF_002288905.1). Lineage (NCBI taxonomy): Eukaryota > Metazoa > Chordata > Mammalia > Carnivora > Mustelidae > Enhydra > Enhydra lutris. The sequence goes on from NW_019154102.1 coordinate 27,031,833, forward strand.
TGCAAATCAAAATAGAAACATCATTTTATGTTTTAACAAGCAAAAATGTAAAGAAGTAGTTAAAAGGTGTGTTCGTAAATGTTGCAATAAGCGTTCCCTACCACCAAACTTCTACCCGTTGAATGCATTTTCAATAACTTAAGTAATGAACTCAATATGAAAATATTTGACTGGCTTTTCAGCCCAATGATTTCCAGGCCTTAAAGAATCATAGCTGAAATTGTAGTATTTAGATTTGGTTGCATAAGATTCAGGAAATATTCATAGCTTTAGAGAAATCCAGTGTACTTCTTCAAACACCACCAGCATGGTTCACATGTCAATCAACTGGAGTCAGAGATAAAGAGGGAATTTATAAAGGCCCCATTGAGCTCTGCTGGCAGCCACAAACACATAACTAAAAAGAGCATTAGAAACCGTTCTGTTTACAGCAATTAACTGGACCCAAAGCCCTGTCAGCAGTTCCGGTAGTGTGGTCTTTCTTTGTGTCTGTTCTTTAATATTCAAAACTTGTTCAAATAGTGTGAAAAATTGAATACATCCCTCTGCTGCAACTGATACATATGATAAACTCCGGAGCTAAAGCTGCAATGATGCATCTTAATGTATCCAGAGGCTATCACCAAATGGAATGTGTGACAGAAAGCAGTGGCTTTGTGGAGATTTTGTGAGAGCAGATATTTTTTTCCCTGGGTTGAAACACAGAAACTTTAAAAAATCCTCAAATCAGCAACTAACTGGCCATCCATCTGGCAGCATTTAACAGAGCTGAATTCATTCTCCTATTAACACAAAGGACACTGGCTCAAAGCTTTAACCTTAAAATAGTCACGTGACCGAGTGCACACCTTTTATTTCTTAAAACTAAGTGACAATGCGGAGGAGCAAGGCAGGCCTCATGTATGTGATTTGTAAATGACAGCGCACTCTAGTGCTACCACTGAGGAGTGGGAATTAGTAGATGTCCTCATGTTCTCTGGCCACTTTAGTGAGACTACTAGAAAAATAAGTATTATGTTAACTGTCTTCCAAATTAAGATACTGTAATTCTAAGCTCTGCTTTATTATGAGTTTTTATGAACTGTTAAGGCTCGTTTTATTCAATTGGCATTTCAGGATACAAACTCTGATAATAATCCTGAAGAAAATCATGGAAAATGAATTTACAAATCATTAAACTATCAAGACAGTACATTAAACTGTAAGACAAACTATATAAAAATTGAGTTTTCTATATGTCAAAGTTATTCCATAAAAATATTATAGAAAAAATCCCATTCATATAAGAAGCTTATGCAAAGAGACTACTCTGAGGTGCAGTGCAAAGAAAAGACCTAAAACTCAGAAAAGAACAGGTATTGTTCTGTTAAACCAGTCCTCTCTCTGTAAAAGGGATCCCTCCAGGAATTTGATGACTGTTGCACAGTGTAGACAAATAGTGCCACAATAAACTACATGCTTGCTCAGTTTTCCTGTCTCCCAGCTGTATTGTGCTGTTACTTGTTATTTGTGGTTTCTTAACTTGGTGGTGGATTGTGGTTTTAGCTATTCTGATTAAGGATAAGTCCTAGATAAGGTATTCCCCCTGGGTGCCAATGAGTGTGGACATTTCCGTTCTCCTGCCCTGCCTCTATCTAGAGCTCCAGATTCAGCAATTACTCCTGCCCAGTTTTTCCTTCCCTGTTCTCCTCTCCCAGTTCCCATATGTGTTTCCTAATACATTCCAGCAGTTCCTTTGGTCTACTTGTTTTCCACCTGCCCACACGGACATGAATTAATTAAGTACATTTGCACTCTGTCTTCTTACCCACTTCTAAAATTTTATGTACAGTAGAAATTTTGTATCCTTAAAAAAAGGGTAAGAGAAAAGCAGTGATCGTTGCCTTTCTCAACACAGATTAAAACTTTTCTTTGTTGGGGAGGACAACAAGAACCCTTCATGGTTCTTCTGGATGGCCTGAGAACCAAATTGACATGACACAGATTAGCAAAATGAGGTATATATGTCTTTCGGAACTAAGAGGGGGCAGGTAGGGTTTTAGGGCTATAAAGGGAAGGAAAACAATTCATAGGAGAATGGAAAGAGTAAATGTTTGGTAAACCAATGTTCGCTGAGCCACCCAGAAACAATGGGAGATAGAGAAGACTTTGATCAAACAGGCCTTGCTAGGTTCCTCCCTGTCTAACATACCTACTTCTATTATAATATAGCTATTTATAGTGGTAACTCCCTTCCTAGAACAAATATTCTACCTAAATACTTTAAGGCAGTTAGGGAGAGGGTCAAAAGTTCTGCCTCAGCCTTCTGTTTCTTAAAAATAATCAGTCTAAAATAATTCACCTGCCAAAGAGACACATTTTGCAGTAGCAAATTTTGCTCACTTAATGTTCTGTAGGAGAAACAGGAAAGAGCCAGGTGGAGTTTCTTGCTCCTACATAGCTGCTCTTCTCCTCACCAGTTCTGTTCATAATGGACACTTCCTAGGGCTCTACTACAATCTTTTACAAATAATGCTGCAATTAATAGCCTTGCACACATATATAATATTAGATGGATAGATGGCTGGATAGACAGAAAAATAGAAAATTTGTTAGTATACGCTTTAGAAAGATTCTAGAAGGGAACAGATCTTATTATATAAATGTGATTTTAGAAAAATTAAATATTTATGTAAGAAAAACTAATCACAAAGAAAACATTTGATTCCTAACATATAAATACTAATTGAAACATGGATTTAACTTTATATCAAGGTTAACACAAACACATATACATACACAGACATATACATATCTGTTCATTAGCTCCCTCTTTAACAATGAAAATATATTTGTGTGGGGAATAGCCAGGAAGATTGTGAAGTAGATGAATCATGGGGAAACATGTGTTCTTTAAGTTATTTAAATATGTTATTAAGCTTTAATAATTAATGTCTGGTACTCAAAATAAAGTGAATTTTATGAAAGGGAAAAGTTTCAGAAATAGAGAGCCAGGAAATCATCCAAATGCAGACTGTGATAATGTTAAAGTTTTAAAATAGGTGGCAAATGTCAGATTATTCAGTAAGTGGCATTGCTTCACCTGTCTAACCATTAACAAAAATGGCTGCTTCACACCTTGTAAAAACATAATTTCAAAATGGATGAAATGCGAAGATAGAAAATATAAAAATGAGAACTAATTGCTTAATGATGCCTTTATGGGTATTTTTTAAGTTATATTTTTATTTCCTAAATTTTTAATGGAAACTTAAGTTACTGTCAAAATTTTTTAAAAAAATTTAATAGTAGCTTTTGGTTTTTGGCTCAGAAAAGACAAAGGTGCAACTGTCTTCAGTTGTCCAAATACAGGTAGGTTTATGTGAACACCAGACACCTAAATTCAACCCCAGGTAGATCAAAGTCAAATACCTGAGGTGCACCAGTAAGGAAGTCAGTGCTTCCTCTGACCTGGCTGTGAAGATCTATGTACTGGGTCTATCTCCAGAAGAGATTATTGATGATATCGCTAAGGCAACAGCAATTGGAAGGGTCTAAGGATGACAGTGAAACTAACCATTCAGAACAGACAAGCCCAGATTGAAGTGCTACCTTCTGTCTCTACACTGGTTATCAAAGCCCTCAATGAACTACCAAGAGACAGAAAGAAGCACAAAAACATTAAGCACAGTGGAAATACCACTTTTTTTTTTTTAAATTTTATTTATTTATTTGATAGAGACAGAGATCACAAACAGGCAGAGAGGCAGGCAGAGAAAGAGGGGGAAAGAGCAGGCTCCCTGCTGAGCAGAGAGCCCGATGCGGGGCTCGATCCCAGGACTCTGAGATCATGACCTGGTTAACACTGAGCCACCCAGGTGCCCGGAAATACCACTTTCAATGAGATTGTTAAAATCAGCCCCAGTCTTTAGTCATTTTTAGCCACAAAACTCTCTGGAACCATTAAAGAGATCCAGAGGACCACCCAATCTGTGGGGCTGTTACCTTGATTGCAGCTAGCCTCATGACATCATTGATTACACCAATAGTAGTGCATTAGACTGCTCAGCTAGTTTAGAACTACAAAGGAAAATATTTCAATAAAGGATTTGACAAAAAAAAAAAAAAATTTAATAGTAATAAACTTCATAAATATGGGAATAATGGAAAAGTTGGGTATTGATTCTGTTGGAGCTGCACTTAAGAACAATGAAGTTGTCCATCCACATAAGACAAATTAAATGTAGTGAGATAATGTGTAAGCATTTTAAATCCTGTAAGACTCAATACTTAACTGTTAGTCTCTAGTTGCATTAGCATATTAATGAATTAGGTGGGAAAGAATAGGAAAAAACTAGTATAGTTCAGAAGGTTATTAGAGCAATCCAGATAAAGTACAAGCAGAATCTGAGAATGGCTTCAGTAGCACAGTGAAATATCGGGAGATTTGTTTATTGTATTTTTGCCAGATGCATAAAGCCATCAGAAGTAATACTGAGTGAGCCATCTAGTATTATATTCCTATCTTTTCCCTTACACTCTAATCTACCCCTGCTCACTCACTTCCAATACAACCAAAGTTTGGTGTTTGGTGTGCCTGTCTTGCACCTGGATTTTTAGATCACCTGAGCGAGAATAATCTAATTATATGGTAGACCTTGTAGTTCTGGATGTTAATCTAGACTCAGGGAAATCATCATCATCATCATCATCATTATCAGTGCTAGGCATATTTTTAAGCACTTCATAGCTCTTTTTTTTTTAAAGATTTTATTTATTTATTTGACAGATCACAAGTAAGCAGAGAAGCAGGCAGGGGGGTGGGAAGCAGGCTCCCTGCTGAGCAGAGAGTCCAATGTGGGGCTCGATTCCAGGACCCTGGGATCATGACCTGAGCCAAAGGCAGAGGCTTTAACCCACTGAGCCACCCAGGCGCCCCTAAGCACTTCATAGGTCTTAATTCACTTCTTCCTTACAAAAGTTTTATATGGTATTTTCCTCCATTGTATAGATAATAGGAATAAAATATAGAGGAGTCATGTAAATTACCCCCAAAAAAGCACAGCAATTACCTGACAGGGTCAGACAGCCTGGCTCCTAGAGTCAGACTCTGACTGGGCTACTGTTCTGAGGAGGCTGACACACTTACTGTATTAGGCATACTTTTTTCTGACAGCTCTCAGATTTGCTGAGCCAATACTCAGGTATCTTCCAAATTGCATTTTACTTAGACTTAATGATTTCCCTGCTTCCTTTCTTACCTCATTTCTCCCTACCCTATAATCCAACTTAACACTATTCTTAAATGTTGAACACTGACATTTGGAATTTTTCTTGTCTATGTGAGTTAATACATGATTCTTCAAAAAGTTTTGTTTTGTTTTGTTTCTGTCTCAAATACTCAGAAGGCTAAAGACAGAAAACATGACTACAGTGTCCTCGGAGCAGCAAAGCCAAGATTAGCTGGGTTAAGTCTATCATGACTTAAAATCAACTACTTAAATATGTAATGGAAAAATCTATTGTGGATTTGGAAAGATCACCTCAGTCCAGACCACTGTTTGGTATTATAAAAGCACCATATCATTTCTCCATTAAATAGCATGACTTGGAGCAAAAACCAACATATGGGCTGTAGGCCCTACTGACTTGAAATCATGTAGATGTGATATCTAGTCACCCATAATAAATGTGTTCTGCTTCAAGACAAGACAGAAAGATAACTATATCAGGCCATAGTGATAACAGTTTGTAAGAAAAGTCAATAAATAAGTGAATAGATATTAAAAGCCTAAGACATTTTAGCAAGTTCATATTTGGGTTGATTTCAATGCTAACAGTACTCGAAATAGTTTGTCTAGCAGATAGGAAGACATAGGAAAATGGGAAGGAAAATTAATAGATGAGGTATATAAAATACTTTTTCACAACTGATAAAACCTTGTCTAAGGGTCTATGTCATTAATGTATATCTTCTCTTGAGCTCACTATTCACATGATTTTAGTTTTATGTCTTTTTAAAATTAATAATTAAATAAATTATTTTATTGCCAATATCTATAAACTATCATTAAATGTGGACACTCTATGAATTATAAACCATTTGAAGAGGGTATGCAAATCTCCTCTATACATTTTAATATGAAGATTACAAAAATTAGCTTTCACAAAGTAGGGCAAGGAGGCTCTAAACTAAAATTAGAAAATTATCAAAAAGGTAAAAAAAAAAATTCATTTGGAAAACCAAATGAAAATAAAAGCCTGTACTATAAACAGTTTAAATTTTAAGTACAATTTTAATTTATAATACATATTTATAGTTAATTTAATTATGTTAAAGCTTTAACAAAGCAAAATGGGATGAGGTTTCTAATATTTAAACAGATGCACATGAAGAACATATTAATGTAATCTTTTAAGACAAAATTGATCATTTTGTCACTAATATTTTTGGTAATGATCCTGATGATGCTGATAATAATATTTGTGTTTGATAATCAACATCCATCTTCAGATTTAAGCATGGATACACATATTTTGTGTGAATTATTAATGCTCTATTTTATGGAGAAGTCTCTATTTTACATCTTGAATTTTCTCTTATATTTAGTTTATTTTAGCACACAGCTAATAAAATCACTTCACATGAGATCATGTAAAAGCAAAGTACTATGGAAATCAAAGTACTCTGTTAAAGCCACATTCATCTTCTCTACAAACAAAAATAATTTTTCCATACACTGAATCATGAAAAAACTTGTCAAAAATTAGAGAAATAAACATTAGTAATTTTTTAAATTCATAAGGAAAGTAGATGAGTTGACTTTTCCTGAGCCAGAACCTACTCTAATAATCTCTCTTTATAATTAGTTTATGCCTATCACATTGAGAAGAGAAACTTGCATTCTTACTGACATTGAAAAATATGGTTAATTAGCTAATTTCTTAATCGTAAAATTAACATCTTACTTGAAAATAATTCATTTCAGAGGAAAGCAATTCATTCAAGGACAAAAATTACCCATGAAAAAGTTCAGAGGAACAATTGATATATAGTATTTTATTTCCATTTGCATATGCCTCCATGTATAAAAGCAATTTTTAAAAAAGATTTTATTTATTTATTTGAAAGAGAGAGAATGAGAGAGAAAGCATGAGAGGAGAGAGGTCAGTGGGAGAAGTAGACTCCCTGCCGAGCAGGGACTTTAGGATCATGACCTGAGCCAAAGGCAGTTGCAAAACCAACTGAGCCACCCAGGCACCTCTATAAAAGCAATTCTTAAGGAAATCTTGGTTCAAAGGAATCTATCACAATGAAGAGTTTGTAGACAAGAACTATATTGTTGGTTTTGGGGTGGGGAGAATCTCAGCATATTTTGACCATCTTTTCTCTACTTTTATCAATGGATTATTTTTATAAGGGTTTCTCATATATTTTTTATTCATAGCAGACAATAATCATGCCAACCTACTACTTTAAAAAATGCATTGTAAAATGTGCTCACAGCATATGATCACTCCATGTGACATCTAGTTAATCCTATGCTTTGGATTAAGCATTTCTAAGTCCCTCTCCTTCATCATTCCTATAAATTCATAAAGAAGCTTTTCCAGCTTTATCTGCAAGGACCTTTCCAGTCAGCATGCTTCTGTGCAGAGTCATCATCCCAACCCAAGTGCAAATCACCACCGTCTCTTGACTAGCTTACCCCAATAATTTTTCTAAATGCCCCATTTTCATGTACTCTTCTCCACCCCCTCCTCCAATCTTTCATTCAAATTGCAGCCTAAACAATATTTACAAAGTGCAAATCTGACATCAACCTTCTCTTTTCCATATGTTACACTTAAACAACTGCCAAGCATCATGGCTAACACTTCTCAAGATCAATTCTCAATTATCACTCACATTGCTTTGAACCCAAGCCTTAAAAATGCATGCCAGATTGACAGAACTCATGTACAGGTTGAACCAGTGTTGCAGGAGAATTTGAGTGAGGATGAACATTCAGTTAGCCCTATCTAGGTAAGGTAGACTCATATTAACAAATTTTAAAAAGACATAGCAATTGTTCAAAATAGACTCAAATCACATGTCTTTCCTGGAGTCCACAATTTGATTATGCCACACAAAATACCTCATTTTCCAAAACTAAGTCTCCAAACACCATTACTTCCATCAACAACAACACTATCCTTTCCAGCAAATTGTTACTATCCTTCAGACAAATAATTCTCTCGCTGCCTTTGAAAAACGGAGCAATTGGAGGTCTCAACAGTTACTGCATCCATCTCAAAGTCCTAAATCACTTGACTGTTGTTCACTCCCTTATAAAATGACTATATTTACTTGATATTTTGTAATTAAAAATTGAATTGTAATTTTAACTATGACCTACAATGCTTAAATAAAATCACAGAAAAATAACAGGAAAAATTTAAAGGCATATTTATAATGCACAATTATAAATATGAAACTATGTTTAATATGTTTATTTAAATGAATTATGGTGTATGTGTATATACACATATATACACACGCATATGTATTTATTTATTCACTATACACATGATAGAGAAAGGAAACTCATGGAGGTAAATACTTTAGTCAATATTCCTGCAATTATTAATGGAGCCATTATTGGGCTTTATGATTTCCTTCCTCTACTACCCATTTTATATTTCCTTCCCATTCAGGGATTTCTTTCACTGGGATTCTTTATCTGGTATAGATAACTGAATCTTCAGTCTTTAGAGATCTGAATACTTGGTGATACTATTTTACTATAGACCTCCAGTAACTTTTACTACTAGATATGATACTGTTAGGAAGTATCTCAGGGGTTCATAGGGTCCCACTAACAGTCCTTTCTGCCTTCGTTTTGATAGAGTGATAATTTTTGCCCTTAAGAGTGAAAATCAAATCCCCCAGGCAGCACACAGCTCCCCTTTGTTGCCTGTTCTAGCATTGCATGTGGAAATTAAAGTGACCAGAGACAGATTCAACTTCCAATTTAGTGGAAGTGATGTGATATTCATGGTGGAATCAGAATCCAACAACATTTTTTTGTTTCATTTACAGTAACATGGTTTTAGTTGATCCTTCTCTCTCTGGGTTTCCTAAGTCTACTACTCTCCAATCTTCAGTAAAAATAAGTATTTCAAAGAAGAATAAAAATATTCAACATTTATTAGCACTGACTATGTGCTAGGTACTTTTCTAAGCATTAGATATTAACTCATTTTAGCCTCCAACTGATTCTCTAAGATAGGTATTAATACTACCCCAATTTTAAAAGGAGCAAACAGAAGCATAGAGGTTCCTTGCCACAAATTAATAAGACCTAGTGGCAGGGCTGAGAGTGGAATCAAGGCAGAATCAAAATACTATGCTTTCAATTTAATCATAAAAATAAAATCATAAAAATACCTCCAATCTGGACTGCTCAATGATGACCTATCTCTTTCTGAATAATATCTAAATACCTTAACATGACTTACAAAGATGTTTCTCCAGCAATATACCTCAGCATCCTTCCCATACTACACTGCAGACATACTGAAATATTTTTATTTTCATGAAGGTTCCAAGACTCTTGGTTGATTCTGAGTCTTTACCCAGCTATTTCCACTTTCCTATAATACATAAAGTATAAAATCAATAGACATTAATTGAATAGATCAATGAATAAATAGTTGTATGGATAAATAAAAGAATTTATCAAATTTAATTACTATTATACATACAATACTATACATTAGATACAAAGTACCTTATATATAGGTTATATATATATAATCTAATATATTCTATATTATCTATTTTATTTTTGCAGATATAGAAATATACATTAAAAATGGCATTTGTAAATGTGACTTGTTTAAAGCTGTAAATATATCAGAAGTTAAAAAGTAAGCCAAATTCCGGGTGACACAGTAAATGCGAAATCCTATTTCTAAATGTTACTAATGTACGTTTTGGGATTTTGTTTCATATTTTATGAGCCTTGTATATATACAGAATTTTGCTAGGTATCATGATGGACTGAAAGTACAAATCACAGTCTCTCTCTCTCTCTCTTTTTTTTTTTAGATTTTTGCCTGGGAAGCTATGATTCAATGGAAATACAAAATATAAGGTAGTATGAATTGTATCTAATAAGTGTTGCAGAAGATAAATGCAAGTAAACTTCTGAGAACTGAAAGAAAGACTAGCAATGACCAGGAAAGCTTTCAGAGAGAGATGAATTTGGCTGGAACTAGGGAGTGGTAAGAATGTATTCTGTAATGTAGAAGTAATAACACAAACAAGTATGGGAAACATGTAGTCTATCAAGGCTTGTAAGTATTCTGCAGGAGATGGAATATTTTTAGACCAGGAAAGAACACAGGTACACATGACATAGACGGACCAGAAAATAGAAGTGCAGTCTGTGTGGAAACAGTGTCAGGCAGCAGCCACTCAAAAGCTTTCCGATTTTTCTCAGCACAAAGAACACTGTAGCATTCCCCAATAAACTAGACCAATCAAATTATTCCACCTTGTATCATATTTATATTAATTAGTAACAACCACAAAGTCAAGGGGAAGAGTCAGTTAAAATAATGCCTTTTCTTTACAAATCCATCAGTACAAGAGGGTTCATTGATACAATTTTCCCAAATCTTTATGATATCAATGCATTAAAATAAATAATTGAATATTATGTCCATAAATAAATAACTCTTATAAGATATCCTTTAACCTAGGTCAATTTTCATGTACATGAAAATTAATTGTTATTTCTAACTTAGGAAAATCCAGAGTATTTCTGCACTAGAATCCCAGCTTTGACCAACTGCATTGTTCTGGTAAACTCTAGATCTTCTCACCTGCTGTGAAATGGAACAATGATGAATTGTCTGCAGGCTTTTAGTGAGACTGATCTGTTTTTATATCCTATGCAAGTACTGACCAGCTAATTATTTTTAAGCTTTCTCTACTTCAGACTCTCCTTTTCCAAAACTGTTTAAATTACTAAAACAAGTAGAAGAAGTTGAGATATCTGCTTAAGTGAAACTATTATTTTTCTCCTTAAGTAAATAGTAGATGTTTCTTAAGAATCTTTGATAAGTAAAGTTAAAGTGATATGCAATAGCATTAAAACTAAAAATATTTGTGATCATTTGGTGGATTACTAGGTAATTGGTAATAGGGAATTTTCTAGGTAAATTTTACCTTTATTGGAAAAATACATTCTCAGATATTTATAATCATTCTTGATAATATTTGGTAGAAAGAATAATTTCAAATCCAATTTTTTGTTAGCTTTTGTATGCATCTCAAAATCACATGATTTGAATCAAAACAGTTAGTAAAAGAAATCTATGCAAAACACTTTATATTCTTTATATAGTAACTAATCATGCTCCCACTTACAGTTCCAAACACATATACCCAGACAAAAATTGACTTGAGTTTGCTGGCCTTACATTCCTACCAAAAAGATTCCTGTGACTGGATTCCTAATGCAAAATACAAATTAAACACACTTAGTAGCTTTTAATTCAAGATGGGGAACTAGACTCATGCCTTGACTCCTTTTGATGAACACTTTAATTTTCTGTAAAGAAATGCAAAAGGAAATGACTCAAAAGAACAGCAAGAAGCAGTGGAGGTGAGCAATAATGGACAGGGTGCTCCTAGGAAAGAAGAGGCAGATGAAAGGATGGTATTTAATGGCACAGAGTAGAGGAAGCTCCAGACTGCAGCTGAGATGGAAACTCCTCCATAATATAGGGAAAAAACCAAGAAGCAAATTACAAAGTTTAGTGAGAGGCAGAAAACAAGTTATATAGATGATGGGAAAACTCAATATTATCATCAAAAAATTTTTCTTATTTTCATTTGTAAAGGTAAAAATATCCCAGTCATTATCCCCAATTTGATCACCTTTGGAATTTGACTATATGAGAACCATGCAAGGCTAAATATAACGTTTGTATTGAGAAAAATAATAATGGTGAATTTGCATTGGCCAATATGAAACCACTCTAAAGTTATATTTAAATCAGCTTGATACTGTCTCAGAAATGTTCAGATCAATATCGGAATAATATGAAACAAGAATCAGTCTTAAGTAAGCAAAATACAGTAATATATGCTAAATATATGCTAAATACATTACTTCATTGCCAGATTCAATCACAAAACTCTAAATACATCTAAGTAAGTCCAGATATGCTTATGCCTTTCTTAACTTCTATAGGTATTCTGACTTCGTTTTGTTGACTTGATCTACCTATTTCAAAAGGGGGGTTTGCTAAATGTGTCCACTGAAATTATTCATTTTCCTTTTATATCTAATAGTTTATCATAATACTTTAGGGTGCATAGAGGTTTCTATAGTTAATCTTGTCTGGTTGTATCTTTAATCTTATTAAAATATAATTACAATTTTAGTTTGGTATTATTATGTGCATTTTTTAATATTAATATGATAGATCCTGCTTTTGTCTAAAATATCCTTGTTCACTGCTTTTATTAAAATTCCTTTAACCATTTTCTTTCTTCTTCTGTTTATATATTTTAGAAAAAAAAATTCATTCATTCAAACATTATGATTCCTCTATTTTTGGAATTCTTATTTACATTTGCTTTAAATTTTCCAGCTGAATCATATGCAATTATTTAGTATTTAGACATAAATACATGTTTTTGTGCTTAATGGATTCTCATTTTTTTTTATTCATGTCTTCTCTTAGATTCTAGGACTTTTTTTTTTTTTTCCAGAGAAGATGCATGGTATACGTATTCTATGAACCCCCACTTGTCAAGAATATATTTATTTTGCCTAACTTTTGATCAGTTTGCCCAACCATAGGATGCTAAGTTCAAATATTTATTCTTGGAATTTGAAGGTAGTGATCCACTGCTTTCAGCATCGTGTATCTCAAATGAATAGTCTGAAAACGACCACGACATAATTCCTCTGTAAATATTTTCCCTTTTTGTCAAGTTGTAGGACAATTAGTACTTCTACTTATCTTTGAGTTCAGTATTTACTTGCACATATTAACGTGCTTGTCTCACATTAATGATCATTTTGAAAGACACTTTGGTCCTTTTCCATGACTTTTTCTTAAGTTTTGGCATATTTTCTTCAGTTGTACTTCTGCACTTGTGCATGTGTCTTGTCTCTTCTTTCTCCCTTTGGATTTGCTAATAACTAATAAGTGGATATGGATATTGAAAACACTCAATTTTTCTTTCATAAATTTTATCTTTTCGTTGTATTGGACTATTTTATGTGAGAACGCCTCAGCTTTTTCATATGATTAACATGGTAACTATATTTTTCCTCCTGTATTTCTCAATCCCTATCCTAAATACTACCTTAACATTTACCTAATGAGCTTGCTGTTTTAAAGAGAGTTCTCTCTCTCTCTCTCTCTCTCTCTCTCTCTGACTTCCTTGTCTTTGTCTCTCACTATTGGTTCTTTTGTTTCAAATGCACAGAATCCCTTGGTTTTTTCTTCCTAAGGCTACTAATTTAAAGATGATTTTCTTTTCCTTTTTTTTTAAAGATATTTATTTGAGAGAGAGTGAGAGAGATCACAAAGGAAGAGGGAGAAGCAGACAAGCAGACTCCCTACTAAGCAAAGATCCTGATCTGAACCAGCAGACACATAACCGACTGAGCCACCCAGGTGCCCCTTTTCTTTTCCTTTAATTTTTTTTTTTTTTTCTCTTGCTTCTTGCCTTGATGGTAGTCCCAATTCCGTTGATGATCATTAAAAGCTTTATAATCCTTATTTCTTGGATATACATATACACACAGACATGTAACTGGGTTATGATTTTTCGTACGTATAATGAAAGTCACAGACTGCTGATGCTAATTATGGAAGCCCTGACTATCATAGTGAGTAAGGATGTTAAGTCAGGCCATTTTAAACCTGTGCGGGGAGGGGGCGGGGGGAGAAGCCGGCCTTCTTTTCTGAAGAGGCTTCACGTGAATATTTAAAAATCTCTGTGTTTCTAACATAAAGTAAGACACCTAAACAAAATGCACAAAACAAACAGCACAGTCCTATGAATTACTACAACGTGAATATTTATCAGTCACCGTTCAGGTTAAGAAAGAGAACCCACAAGTGCCCCTAAGGCTTTCTCTAAACCTCACTCCACTCTATCCAAACCAAAGTAATTACTATCCCGACGTTACATTAATTCCTGTTCAAATACAGGAATATACATTAATTTATATTCATTTAAAGAACGAACCTTAACAATGGCCCAAAGGATAGCAGTGTCCAGGATGGGGAGCCTAGCCCAACGGCATGTTGGGGTGCTGTAGCCTTGGACCTCGGACCTCCGCAGAGGTAGAAAAGCCACCCAGGGTTTCCCCTCAGAAGCCCGCGAAGCCTCCCAGACTCTTCAGACTCTCGGTCGGCTGTAAACTTGCAGCCCGCGCATGCGCAATTCACGCCCTCAGTTTGGCTTCCGGGAGGTTCGCGTTTGGGTCCCGTTTGGGTCACAATGTATGCAGGTACCTAACACGGCACCTTTGTCAAGATACTTTCTGCATTAAGGTTCAAGTTGGGGGAAAATGGTTTTGAGGACTGCGGGAGCATTGAGGATTGCATTACAGATGTTGTGAACAGAGCTTCTTAAGGAGTCTAGGAGGAAGGCCCTTTGACGCCTACGTGATTTCTCATCCGAAATTAAAAAAAAAAAAAAAAAAAAGAGAGAAAGAGAGAAAGAAAGAAAAAGGCATCCCTAAACATTTAAACATCACCACTTAGGTTTGTTCTTTGAACTTAATGTAAATGAAATCACGTAGTGGGAGTGACTGTATGTCTGCCATCTTTCACTGAATGTTTCCAATATTCATTGATGTTATTCCATATTGCATCATTTAGTTTATTTACATTGCTGCAATAATAATCCATTTTATGAGTATATCACCCTGTATTTATCCATTAATTCCCTGATCATGGGCATTTAGGATATTTCCAGTTTGGAGCAGTAAGGAACTGGCTGATGTAAACACAACCGCATAGGTCTCCAGGGAGAGCTTTAATTTGCATCCATTCACGAAGCCAGAAATCACCTACAGGTATTCGTGTGTTTGTCTCTCATCAGTGGAAGATTGTGATGTTTTATCCTCATTACAAGAACAGAAAATTTTCTGGATTTTATCTGAGGTCAAAAGTCACAAGCTTAAAAGGAGGAGGCAATTTTCCCAAACTGTGTAATTAATTACCCTGCTGGCTGCTCCATGGCTTTCCCTCACTCTGGGCTTCTCCTGAAGCAGATAAACTGAAATTGGCTATTATGTTGGGAAAACTCACTGTAATGTGTATGCTGTATGGGATTGCAGTTTTATCAGCTGTTAACTTAATGGCATTTCTTTTAGATCAAGAAATTTCTCAAATGTCCTCATTCTTCAATAGCATCCTTCCAAGTGCTTCAGTGATGCCTTGGGTTTATTTGTATCTCAGTAATCATTTATTAGGCAATAGGAGAAGTAAATGAATTGACTCACAGTTATTCTGAAGCAGAATTAAGGTATTTAACAAGTGAGTGGAGAGGCAAAGGAAAGAAAGTAATAATAGCAGCAGTCACAACAATGGTAATAGAAACATGGAGCTGCTAAATGGTCTATATGCTCAGATCCACGGGGCTCCCTGAGTTGACATAAAAATTAATTCTATCATAGTCCTACCTGGAAATAACCAGAATGAGGTATATAGTTGCATAGGTCAGCACCAGTTCTATCCTCCTCCTAGTGTCCATCTGTACTAAAGCGGCAGGCCAGCTAAAATTTCATTTTTTTTTTTTTTCTGGACATTCTTACAGCAGGATTTTGGGTGTGATTTAAAGAGGAGGCTTTGCCTTGTCTGCTTCTGATGTCTCTCTTCTCCAGCATAGTTGAGGAATTATTGGGTAACAGAAGTCAGACAATAATATCCTCCTTGGATCTAAATGGTGGTTCATTCACTTATGAAGTAACAGATTTCTGATGTCTACATCACAGATAAAATTGTGTGTTCTGGGGCCAATAGTTCCAGAAGTAGCTTCCTTATTTCTCATCTTTGTAATTGTACAGAGCTAACACCATCTTTATTAGGCTGGATTGGCAATGTTAATCTAAAAGTCGTTCCCAGAAATTCCATTTACAGAGTATTTCTCCAACTCTTCTAAAGATTCTATAAAAACTAATGTTCTGTATTAATCATTTCCTGACTTAAAAATACTAGGGTTGTTTCTGCTCTCTCCAAGTTAACTCTGACTTAAAAAAAAAAAGTATTTGATACGAAACAAAAGACAAAAAAATCCTCAAGAATAAAAATCCATGATTAGTTGTCTCATCTGATAGGGTTTGTAGGCAGTGAGGATTTTTCCAATAAGGAAATAAGGGTACTATGAAAAATAGGAATAATAAATACTAAGATTTAGGAATACATAAATATATACATAAATGTTGAAATGTATTTAATTTATGTGATTCATTCATTCAACAGTATGTGAAGCCATACATAATAGATTACACACTGGATGATATTGTTCATATGAAATTTCTAGAAAAGGCAAGAGTCATGAGGGAAATTTGTGATGATGGAAATATTCTAAAGCTAGGTTATGGTTATCATTGTACAATTCCATAAAGTTACTGAAAACCAGTTAAATGCTTATAATGGGTGAATTTTATGGTATTTATGTTATCCTTTAAAGCTGTTTTTAAAAGTTTTTAAAGCTATTTATTTTAAAATACTGATAAGTTACAACTCTTTAAATATCTAATCAAAAAAATGGAATGCACATAGCACAAACATTCAAAAAAGACATATACTAGAATTATTATTTTAAAATCAGAGACTATTGTGTTCAACTTAAGCTAAGAACACTCAACTGGACAGTTCTCTAGGAAAATAGAGAGTCTAACTTAATATACAAAAATATTGAATAATACCATTAACTTCAGAAGAAATTTTTAAAAATACATTTAAAGAGACTTTCTTATCCCAAAATACCAAGGCTTAGATATGTAAGAACTTCTTTTATTCAAAAATTTTAGTATAAGCTAATTTCTGATATTTAATGTTTCCTAGAACATATGAAGCATCTTACTGCATTTCAATTACCTCTTATTCTATAATATGATGATACAGAAAGCAACAATATCATGAGAAAAAAAGTTGGGGTAGTGCACATATGCAACTAGACAATTGAATTAGTTTTACATTAAGTATTTAATTAACTCTTCTTAAGATGGATTTATTTTATGAACATTTAATTTGTAGAAAATTTAATTCAATTAATGCTATAAATAGTATAGAGAGAAATTTTAATTATTTTCCTGGTTGTAATTTAAAAGCATCTGATAAAATTTATATAAACATTTGTATAAACATATAAATGCTTCACACAAGCATTGAATTCACTTCATGGTGAGTCATTCTTATTAATATTTAAATTACGATCACAATTCTTGCAAGCATAAAGATGGCTTAACATTTTTTCTGGAAATTCTAGAGGCTTCAATTAGATAAGAAAACAAAGATAAGTATTATGGTTATTGAAAGAAGAGAAACATATTAATATTTATTGATGAGTAAATATTTAATGTAATAGAATTATTAAAACATTAGAGTGCAGTATGTGAGGATGTATAGAAATTTTGGCTAGAGAAGAGCTAATGATACAGAGGTGATGACAATTGAGGGACATATTTAAATATGTAGCAATTATTTAAAAAGTAAGAAAGAATTTCAGAAATACTTGCAATATATAAGACAGATAAAAGGACAAGTGCTTGTAAATCAATAAAATCTTAACTAGTAGAAAAATGGAATAAGCACACTTAAAATAATTTATTAAAGAAATCATTTAAATGACTAATAAGCATTTAAAGAAGTGTTGCACTTTGGTAAGTTGTCAATTTAATGGAATTTTTAAAATGACTAGATGTCATATTTTCTGTTTAATAATCAAAACTAAAAATAGGTTGCCATATTCATTGCTTACTAAAATGAACTGATGTGGATACTGTCATATATATTTAAATGGAATAAAAACTGATAATCCTATGGTTCTTGGTGCTATAGTGAATGGAATCAATTCTCTAATTTCCCTTTCTGTATTTTCATTGTTAGTGTATAAGAAAGCCACTGATGGGGCGCCTGGGTGGCTCAGAGGGTTAAAGCCTCTGCCTTCAGTTCAGGTCATGATCCCAGGGTCCTGGGATCGAGCCCCGCATCGGGATCTCTCCTTGGTGGGGAGCCTGCTTCCTCCTCTCTCTCTCTGTCTGCCTCTCAGCCTACTTGTGGTCTCTCTCTGTCGAATGAATAAATAAAAAATCTAAAAAAAAAAAAAAGAAAGAAAGCCACTGATTTCTGTACATTGACTTTGTATCCTGCCACGTTGCTGAATTGCTGTATGAGTTCTAGTAGTTTGGGGGTGAAGTCTTTTGGGTTTTCCATATAAAGAATCATGTCATCTGCGAAGAGAGAGAGTTTGACTTCTTCATTGCCAATTTGGATACCTTTTATTTCTCTTTGTTGTCTGATTGCTGTTGCTAGGACTTCTAATACTATGTTGAACAAAAGTGGTAAGAGTGGGCATCGTTGTTGTGTTCCTGATCTCAACGGGAAGGCTGCAAGCTTTTTCCCATCGAGGATGATATTTGCTGTGGGTCTTTCATAGATAGATTTTATGAAGTTCAGGAATGTTCCCTCTATCCCTATACTTTGAAGCATTTTAATCAGGAACGGATGCTGGATTTTGTCAAATGCTTTTTCTGCATCAATTGAGAGGACCATGTGGTTCTTCTCTCTTCTTTTATTGATTTGTTCTATCACATTGATTGATTTGCGAATGTTGAACCATCCTTGTAGCCCAAGGATGAATCCCACCTGGTCATGGTGGATAATCTTTTTAATGTGCTGTTGGATCCTGTTTGCTAGGATCTTGTTGAGAATCTTAGCATCCATATTCATCAGTGATAATGGTCTGAAATTCTCCTTTTTGGTAGGGTCTTTGCCTGGTTTGGGGATCAGGGTAATGCTGGCTTCATAGAAAGAGTCTGGAAGTTTCCCTTCTGCTTCAATTTTTTGAAACAGCTTCAGGAGAATAGGTGTTATTTCTTCTTTGAAAGTTTGGTAGAATTCCCCAGGGAATCCATCAGATCCTGGGCTCTTGTTTTTTGGGAGGTTTTTGATCACTGCTTCAATCTTGTTACTAGATATCGGTCTATTCAGGATGTCAATTTCTTCCTGGTTCAATTTTGGGAGTTTATAGTTTTCCAGGAATGCATCCATTTCATCTAGGTTGTTTAGCTTTTTGGCATATAGCTGTTGATAATAATTTTTGATGATTGTTTCTACTTCCTTGGTGTTAGTTGTGATCTCTCCCTTTTCATTCATAATATTATGAATTTGGGCTTTCTCTCTTTTCTTTTGGATTAGTGTGGCCAATGGTTTATCGATCTTATTGATTCTTTCAAAAAACCAACTTCCTGGGAATAAACCTAACCAAAGAGGTAAAGAACTGTACTCTAGGAACTACAGAACACTCATGAAAGAAATTGAAGAAGACACAAAAAGATGAAAGACCATTCCATGCTCTTGGATCGGAAGAATAAACATTGTTAAAATGTCTATACTGCCTAGAGCAATCTATACTTTTAATGCCATTCCGATCAAAATTCCACCTGTATTTTTCAAAGAGCTGGAGCAAATAATCTGAAAATTTGTATGGAATCAGAAGAGACCCCGAATCGCTAAGGAAATGTTGAAAAACAAAAATAAAACTGGGGGCATCACGTTACCTGATTTCAAGCTTTACTACAAAGCTGTGATCACCAAGACAGCATGGTACTGGCATAAAAACAGACACAAAGACCAGTGGAACAGAGTAGAGAGCCCAGATATGGACCCTCAACTCTATGGTCAAATAATCTTCGGCAAAACAGGAAAAAATATACAGTGGAAAAAAGACAGTCTCTTCAATAAATGGTGCCGGGAAAACTGGACAGCTATATGTAGAAGAATGAAACTCGACCATTCTCTTACACCGTACACAAAGATAAACTCTAAATGGATAAAAGACCTCAACGTGAGACAGGAATCCATCAGAATCCTAGAGGAGAACATAGGCAGTAACCTCTTCGATATCAGCCACAGCAACTTCTTTCAAGATATGTCTCCAAAGGCAAAGGAAACAAAAGCGAAGATGAACCTTTGGGACTTCACCAAGATCAAAAGCTTCTGCACAGCAAAGGAAATAGTCAACAAAACAAGGAGGCAACCCACGGAATGGGAGAAGATATTTGCAAATGACAGTACAGACAAAAGGTTGATATCCAGGATCTATAAAAAACTCCTCAAACTCAACACACACAGAACAGACAATCATATTAAAAAATGGGCAGAAGATATGAACAGACACTTCTCCAATGAAGACATACAAATGGCTATCAGATACATGAAAAAATGTTCATCATCACTAGCCATCAGGGAGTTTCAAATTAAAACCACATTGAGATGCCACCTTACACCAGGTAGAATGGCCAAAATTAGTAAGACAGGAAACAACATATGTTGGAGAGGATGTGGAGAAAGGGGAACCCTCTTACACTGTTGGTGGGAATGCGAGTTGGTGCAGCCATTTTGGAAAACAGTGTGGAGATTCCTCAAGAAATTAAAAACAGAGCTACCCTATGACCCTGCAATTGCACTACTGGGTATTTACCCCAAAGATATAGATGTAGTGAAAAGAAGGGCCATCTGTACCCCAATGTTTATAGCAGCAATGGCCACGGTCACCAAACTGTGGAAAGAACCAAGATGCCCTTCAATGGACGAATGGATAAGTAAGATGTGGTCCATATACACTATGGAGTATCATGCCTCCATCAGAAAGGATGAATACCCAACTTTTGTAGCAACATGGACAGGACTGGAAGAGATTATGCTGAGTGAAATAAGTCAAGCAGAGAGAGTCAATTATCATATGGTTTCACTTATTTGTGGAACATAACAAATAGCATGGAGGACAAGGGGAGATGGAGAGGAGAAGGGAGTTGAGGGAAATTGGAAGGGGAAGTGAACCATGAGAGACTATGGACTCTGAAAAACAATCTGAGGGTTTTGAAGGGGCGGGGGGTGGGAGGTTGGGGGAATCAGGTGGTGGGTATTAGAGAGGGCATGGATTGCATGGAGCACTGGGTATGGTGCAAAAACAATGAATACTGTTATGCTGAAAAGAAATAAAAAAAAACTGATAATCCTTTCAGATGTCTACTTTTCAAATAATTGGGGTTTTTTTGTTGTTGTTGTTTTCTGTTTTTAAGATTATCTATTTATTTGAGAGAGAGCATGAGCAAGGGGAGGGGAAGGGGCAGAGGCAGACTCCCCACTGAGCAGGGAGGAGTTTGCCTCCTAGGGATTGATTCCAGGACTCCACAACAGGGCTTAATCTGAGGACCCCCTCCAGGATCATGACCTGAGCCAAAGGCAGATGCTTAACAAACTGAGCCACCCAGGCACCCCTAGAAATAGTGTTTTAAAAATGTGTTTCTTGACAGCATGCCTGGCTGCCTCAGTCTATAGAGCACACAGCTCCTGATCTTGAGGTTGTGAATTCAAGCCCCATGTTGGGCACAGATCTTACTTCCTTAAAAAAAAAAAAAAATAGACTAGATAAAAGTATTTCTAGACTAAACCATTCCTTTTTGGTGAATTTATTCAATAAATAATAAAAGTGTAACAAAATTTTCATAGAACCTGTGTTCACAGAAGTAAAAATTGAAACCATATTAGATGTTAATCTACATTTAAATTCATATTGCTTCCATGCATCTGGATGGCTTAGCAGTTAAGCATCTGACTCTTGATTTTGGCTCAGATCATGATCTCAGGGACCTGAGATGGAACCCCACATCCAATCCCCAGTGGGTTCTGGCTCTGAGCACGAAGCCTACTTAAAGATTCTCTGCCCTTCCCCTCTCCTCTCTCTCTCTCTCTCTCTCAAATATGCTGAATTATATTTTTAAAAAAAATTCTTTTTTTAATTTAAAGTCATATTACTTCTGTAATGTGGAGAGCTATGAGACCCTTAAAATGTGATAGAATACGTCATGTTCATTAATATACATGGAAGTGTAAAAATAGGTAGCAAATCAGAAAAGTGTTCTCCCATGGGGTGTGTGTGTGTGTGTGTGTGTGTGTGTACAGGTTTGTGTGAGTACATGTGAACACTGATATTTCATACTAATATGGAAATCTCGAGGATATTAAAACAAGATTAACTGTGGCTTTATCTGATTGATGGGGCATTGACTTTTTATTTTCTTCTTTTTGTGTTTGTTACAATGAACCTTGTATAATAGGAAAGAAAAAAACTAACCATGTGAAAACTAAAATATCTATGAAGTGTAAGAAATATGGATTAAGGAAAACTATTAAGAATGAAATCCCGATTCTTATAAGGAATACCAGTAATAATATCCATTGCCACAAAAATGGAAGGATGTTTTCTTTTGATCAATTTCTCACTCTGCTTTTTTTATTTTTTTTTTAATATATGCCTTAAATTTTGTTGGTTTAACTAAGGTAGAGATAAAGGCTCCTTTGTCCTTTATCTATCTCATTTGAATCCTGCTACCTCTAGTACCTAGCTTAATATTAGACTTTTCTTACTCTTTCTTAATTAGATAATTAATTAAGTGCACCAAATATTAAATATATAATCCATGACAATAATTAGAGAATAATTTTCTAGGATACAAGAAGGTCTAAAATACAATTCCTCCCTTCAGTGAATTTACAGCTGAATAAAGAGTATAAGTTTATGTTACCCTAGCTACATTCTCATTTGTGTCCTTATTATTTGAATCATCTTATTCACTTTGAGAGACTGCTAAGAACCTAATTATTGGTAATAACTGAACTAAGTAATTTTAATATGCAAAAAGTTAGATTAGGTCTTGACCACCATTTACTTTTGTATGGTTATGCAAATGGCATGCCAAAACTCATTTCTAATAAACTCTCTTGTGATTGATTAATAGCAATAATTATTTGTGATATTTAGTAAAATGATTTATTACTTAATTGTTGATGACAATATTGACTTAGAATTTCTAAAGTGTTTTCATTGAGGAATTTCTAAAGTCAAATGAACATGAATGTGTTCTGGCATTGTCTGGGGGAAAAGGGCAAAGTAACAAGCAGCAAGTATGAAATATATTGGAAAATTAATATTTAATTCTGTAACCAGCGTACTGTTTCCTTTATGTTCCACAAAACATGTTATTTCTTTTTTTTTTAATTTTTAATTTTTTATTTATTATAAACATATAATATATTTTTATCCCCAGGGGTACAGGTCTGTGAATTGCCAGGTTTACACACTTCATAGCACTCACCATAGCACATACCCTCCCCAATGTCCAGAACCCCACCCCCCCTCCCAACCCCCCTCCTCCCAGCAACCCTCAGTTTGTTTTGTGAGATTAAGAGTCACTTATGGTTTGTCTCCCTCCCAATCCCATCTTGTTTCATTA
>NW_019154102.1:27065363-27149041 GCF_002288905.1 Enhydra lutris kenyoni
AGAAAGCCATGAGCTCTGGCTTTGCTTTCTCCTCCTCTGGAATTCTGCTGCTCTCCTTGGTATTGAAACTGCACTCCTTGGAAGGTGAATTTGGTCCTGGCTGGGTTTCTTGTTGATCTTCTGGGGGAGGGGCCTGTTGAAGTGATTCTCAAGTGTCTTTGCCCCAGGCGGAGTTGCACTGCCCTTACCAGGGGCCGGGCTGAGTAATCCACTTGGGTTTGCTTTCGGGAGCTTTTGTTCCCTGAGCGCTTTCCGTAGAGTTCCGGAGGACAGGAATGAAGATGGCGGCCTCCCAGTCTCTGGCCCAGAGGAGCCGAGAGCCTGGGGCCCCACTCCTCAGTGCGCCCTCAGAGAACAGCGCCCAATTACTCCCGTCACCCTGGCCTTTGGCCACGCTCTGAGCTCACCAAACCTGCGACCAGTTCAAGGTAAACCCGAGCTGTGAGCTCACTCCTCGGTTCCGTCTCTGTAGCCGGCTCCCCCGTTCTAATACCTGTAAGCTCTGCGACACTCCGATCCTTCTGTGACCCTGCGGGACCTGAGGCCACGCTGAGCCCGTGTGGGCTTCACCCCGGTTAAGCCTCTGGAGCGATGTCCCTCAGTGGAACAGACTTTTAAAAGTCCTGATTTTGTGCTCCTTTGCTCCACCGCTTGCCGGGAGCCGGCCCCTCCCCCCACGGTCTATCTTCCCGTCGCTTTGGATTCACTTCTCCGCCAGTCCTACCTTTCAGAAAGTGGTTGATTTTCTGTTTCAAAATTGCTGTTCTTCTCTTCGATCTCCCGTTGGATTTGTAGGTGTTTGCAATCTTTAGATAAGCTATCTAGCTGATCTCCTGCTACCTGAAGTAGTCTCAGCCTGCTACTTCTCCGCCATCTTGACTCCTCTCCAAACATGTTATTTCTTATAATGATATTTGTGACCTTCCATTGGTTGCATAAGATACATCAAACATTTATTTGGATTTTCCTGACTCTAAAAAAACTTAGCTAAATTTAACTGACTTTTCTTGACCACCTCTCAGTTAGCAAATATTTTAAAATAGGTAATGTTTGTGAACTCAAACTGTATTCTTATGAATCACTATTTTTTTTAAATCACTTATTTTTATGACTTTGCTTGATTGTAGATTTGAATGACTTGAGATCTCTCTTGCCTCAGAAATTGCTGTTACAATTCACTTTAAATGAAAGTGTCACTCACAGTCTTGACAATTAACCCAGTTAACCTGCTCTGTTAAAAAGTTAATATCAGACTTAACCTCATGTACTGAACTGTTTCTCATCCTGTCAGAAATGCATTTCATTTCTGAGAAAGCCATATTTTGTTCCCTTTACATTAGGATTTCTAATTAATTGCACAACATGGAGTTGCTACGAGCACTTACCTGACAAACATCAAAAGTGGGATGTATAAGACCTAGAATTCAGAATGTAAAAATCAAGCCATGTAACAAATACTTCTATCCCCTGGTTAAAAAAGCTGTAGTAATTCCTGACAAACTAATGCAAAAGTCACTGAATTCATTATATAACAGTGAGATTTCTTATACCTTATCTCTTCTTTAAAACCAACTTTCATTTCCTCTTCTTGTGGGAAGCCTTCCTGCACATTTAAGAGATGTTATATTATTATAATTTTTATCCCTTCTCCATAGGGGAAAAACTTTCCTTCCCTTCCAAATGCCCATCATGCTAATTTTATGTCTTTTTTATTATACTAAAATTTTTAAATCTTCATCATTATAATTGCTTTTGGTCTTATCTTCCCTGTGAATATTCTATGAGATATAACAGTATTATTCCTGATAGCCCACATATTGAGAATCACAATGCTTTGCACATGGTTAGCACTCAATCCACATATTTAAAGGATGAAAATTGTGTGATTGGATAGTCTTGTACTAGTTTTATTGCAGCATTTATTCTTTGTACTGTTAATAAAATTGTCCCATGAGTACTAAAGTATGATCTAAAATTTTTTAAAGAAGGAGAACTAATAATATGGTGCCTTTGTGTTTAATATTACCTCTGTCTAATTGTTGTATTCTTATTTCTCATATGGAAAATAATAGTCGTGCCAATTGTTTTTTTGCCACTGTACGTCCAATGGGAATCACACAGGCAATCAATTCACTAAAATGGCTAACTATGTCATTAAATGGTAAATTATGTTAGAATGTCTGAAAGTTCACAGAAGGAAGATTAAGACTAAGAAAGAAATGATGATATATAGCAGCATGCATGATACTTGACAGAAGAGGTCTGAGTTTGAAATCTATCAGAGATAGTAAGTGCATGACCCTGTAAGAATTGGAAAATTATACACATGTAAAGTAAGAATAAATCTTAAACTATGTACTTTTTGTATAATTTACATGAAATTGGGGAAACTCATGACTATACAAATATACTTCTAGTGATTTGGTACTTCTGTTCAAGTAATGTGGTTTGCTTTGTGGAAGTTATTTAAAAATGAAAAACCCTTTTTAAATGCTCAAATCAAATACTGTTGTGTAAGTTGTGCAAATCAGGGGAAAATACCGTTAGACATGTCACTTATAGAAAATATTGAATACAGTAATGATTGAATTTTAATATTCACTTTTATTTTCTGTTCAATTATGTATTTTGTTAACTTCTGAAC
Organism: Enhydra lutris kenyoni; assembly: GCF_002288905.1. Classification (NCBI taxonomy): domain Eukaryota; kingdom Metazoa; phylum Chordata; class Mammalia; order Carnivora; family Mustelidae; genus Enhydra; species Enhydra lutris. Next base: position 27,068,008 of record NW_019154102.1, read on the forward strand.
CTACGTTTAAGAAAGCTACATTTGTGAAAACTTAAACTGACTTTTATACAGTGTATTAAGCATTACCTTGATTTATTGTTTCATTATTTTTCTATTGGCAATCATAACTAAGTTATTGATTTTCGAAGAGATGAACTCCAAGAAAAAAAAGGAACATTTTTTTTTTCTCTTAGAGAATACAATGCCATTTCTTCCACAGAAATATTGATGGATTGAGTTTTTTATTCATATTAAAATGGAAGGCTGAATTAACTCATAATGCTTTGAAGTAACTATTATCTTTTATTAACTAGTGGAAAAAATAACATTTCCTATGCTCAGCACAGAAAAATATATATAAACATATTAAAATTATGGTGATATTTTACACAAAACTTTCAAGGAATTCTAAGCTTAAATTTGAGATTTATTTTAAAAATAACCTTTTTTGGGTGCCTGGGTGGCTTAGTGGGTTAAGCCTCTGCCTTTGGCTCAGGTCATGATCTCAGGTCCTGGGATTGGCCCCACATCAGGCTCTCTGCTCACCAGGGAACCTGCTTCCCCTTCTCTCCCTGCCTGCCTCTCTGCTTCTTTCTCTGTCAAATAAATAAATAAAATCTTTAAAAAAAAATAAATAACCTTTTATGAGATTTGTCCATGATGACATATTTGTTTTTAATAATTTATTGGAAAATAAAGTAAAAAGTGAAAAATAATCATCCACATTTCATCAGAGCTTGACACTTTTGTTAATTTGATTTATTTTCTTCCAGATGGAACATATGAAATATATAAATAAGTTGTTTTGTCAACAAATACTAGTCTACACTTTCACAGTTATTTCTACATATGAATGCATGATATTTGATTTATTAGGTCTGAGATACCTGGAGATCGTTTTGGTTTTGTTTTGTTTTTTAAGATTTTATTTATTTGTCCAAGAGACAGAAAGAGCAAAGGAAGCATCAGGCAGAGGGAGAAACAGGCTCCCTGCTAGGCAAGGAGCTTGCAAGGAGCTGGATGTGGGACTGGATCCAGGACCCTGGATTCATGACCTTAGCCCAAGGCAGACAATTAACTGACTGAGCCACGCAGATATCCCAGAGATGGACATTGTTAAAGATGATTTTAAGTTAATAAATACTAAAAGGAATTATTCTCTAGAGTGTATGAGACTCAATCAAGACCTATGGAATTTATGCCATTCTCAAGAGCCTACAGACAGATTATTTAGGAACATAGAAATAATTCATAAAACCTTCTTGCCTGCAAGATTATTTACATACCAGATCCAATAACTCCTGATACTGGTATTTTTAAGGTCATAGATATAATGGGATTACACTACAGTCATTTGCTTGAAATTAGATTCAAGATATATAGCAATCTCTCCTTAGATCCCATCCAAAGCAACTTAAGATCTAGCAAGATTCCTTATGGAATCTCAAACTGCCAATGTGAGCTGACAAAATGAGCACTCTTAGTATCAAGTCTAGTAGAATAAGATTTTTGTTTAGTGTACGGGTGAAATAACTCAATACCTATAACATGTTTTTCATTTAAAATTTTTTTTAAATTCTAGTGAGTTAACATACAGTGCAATATTGGTTTCAGGAGTAGAATTCAGTGATTCATCACTTATATAGTAATTTTAATTAACTTTTCTATAGTGGCTCAGATTCTTGATGTTTAAAATAAATTATATGCATCTGACGTATTGACTTAGAGAATTAAGAAGGGCAGATGTTTCAGACATTACAAATTTAGATACTAATGGATTTGAATGAACACATTTCTCTTTTTTTTTTCTTTATCAAGTTTTTGTTTAAATTCAAGTTAGTTGGGGTGACTGGGTGGCTCATTCGGCGAAGCATCTGCCTTCATCTCAGGTCATGATCCCAGGGTCTTGGGATCCAGCCCCACGTCCAGCTCCATGCTTAGCAGAAAGCCTACTTCTCCTTCTGATGGCCACTATTCCTCTGCTTGTGCACGTGTGCTCTCTGTCAAATAAATAAATAAAATCTTTAAAATAAATAAGCCAATAACATAATAAAGTAATAAATATTATTTATATATTATATATAATAATAAAATAAATAAATAAGTTAGTTAACATATAGTATAACATTAGCTTCAGGTGTAGAGTCTAGTGATTCATTACTTACATACAACACCCAGTGCTTATCACAAGTGCCCTCCTCAACACACTTTATCCGTTTAACCTGTTCCCCTCATCTCCCCTCTAGTAACCCTTAGTTTGTTCTCTACAGTTAAGAATCTGTTTTCTGGTCTGCCTCTCTTATTTTTTCCCCTAGTTCACCTGTTTTGTTTCTTAAATTCCACATCTGCGTGAAATCATTTGGTATTTATCTTTCTCTGACTATTTTGCTTAGCATAATATTCTCTAGCTCCATTCATGTCATTGCAAATGACAAGATTTCATTCTTTTTGGTGGCTGAGTAATATTCCTGTGTGTGTGTGTGTGTGTGTGTATAATATATATATATATATATACCACCTCTTCTTTATCCATTCATCAGTCGATAGACATTTGGGCTCCGTCCATAATTTGGCTATTGCTGATAATGCTACTATAAATATTGGGGTGCATATATACCTACAAATCAGTATTTTTTTTTTAAGATTTTATTTATTTGAGAGAGAGAGAATGAGAGAGAGAGCATGAGCATGAGGGTGAGGGGCAGAGAGAAACGTAGACTCCCCACCAAGCAGGGGGCCTGATGTGAGGCTAGATCCTGGGACTCCAGGATCATGACCTGAGTGAAGGCAGTTGCTCAACCAACTGAGCCACCCATGTGCCCTCAAATCAGTATTTTTATATCCTTTGGGTAAATACCTAATAATGCAATTGCTGGGTCATAAGGTAGTTCTATTTTTCACTTGTAGAGGAACCTCCATACTCTCCCAGAGTGGCTGCACCAGTTTGCATTCCCAGTAACAGTGTAAGAGGGTTCCCCTTTCTCTTTATCCTCACTAATATCCTTTGTTTCCTGTGTTGTTAATTTTAGCCATTCTAAAATTAACATAGTTAATTTAAATCATAATCATAGTTTTTTGGCTTAAAAATTTTAAGGACTAGTTCATATATCTTGGGGAAATTCATGTTGAATGCACACATATCTATTAACTAATATATGCCAGTTGCTTTTACCTACAAATTCATCTAACTTCCCCAAGTTTGAACCAGTCCTTATAATTATAATTACATAAGTGTCTTTATAATTTATAAACCAAAAAACTGTGAGAGAGAAAGAGATGCCTAGGTAGCATTAGTACTATAATACAAATAAAATCTGACCCTTAAGGACATGGATCTTTTCTATTTTCACAAATAGCTCCATAATAGCATTACATGCAACATATGCTACATATATACTTCCTCACAAGTTTATAGTCATATAAAAGAGAACCACAAGGCACCTGGTTGTCTCAGTTGGTTAAGTGTCTGACTTTGCGTCAGGTCATGATCTCAGGGACCTGGGATCCAGCCCCATGTCAGGCCCCCTGCTCAGCAGGGAGTTTGCTTGTCTCTCTCCCCTTCCTGATGTTCGTACTCTCTCTCAAACAAATAAATAAAAATCTAAAAAAAAATAAAAAATAAAAAATAATGTAACATAAATCATATTCACCTAAAATAGTTGATTTATAAACTAACTAGACATATTTGATGTTAAAACAAGAAAAAAGGACTTATCTGTTAAGAGGTCAATGAGAATGGATTAAAATGCTGCTTCTCAAACTTCTATATGTATTTCATGGGCATCTTGTTAAAGTGCAGATTTAACTTTATTAGGTCTGGAGTGGAGCTTAAGGAGCTACGTTTCTAACAAGTGTAGGTGATACTGATGGTACACATCCGTGGACTACATTTTGAGTAACCATGAATTGTAGGACTAATTATTTACAATTTGAAAAACTAAGCTTTCTTTTTTATGAGGAGCTACCAAAATGAAGACAGAAATCTTCACAGATGTTTTTAAACCATATTAAAAGTGGCAAGTACTATAGCATTTTTTTTCTGTATGATTTTTTAATCTTCATGGATTAGATTGGCTAACATTGGTACAAAGCTGACAGTGTCTCTTGTACCCATGTATCTACCTAAAATGTTCAGTTTCTCTCTTCTCAGCATGTAAGGTCTCATTAGCACCTGTGATTTAAAAAGCCCAAGTTTCTCCCAGCAAGATGTGGTTTTATTAATATGTGTTATATTTATATATCTCTCATTTTATGATGTTATTATGTGCAACCAAATGTATAGTTATTGTTCTAGGACCTGTTTACTTCATAAATATTGATGGCTGAAGGTGTGAATCTTGCTAGGGTCTTTGCATAACTATGTGAGAGTAAACATTAAACAAAAAATGACAAGAATAAATGAAAATAATAACTTGTCTTAAATGGCAAGGAAAATGACAAGAATAAGAAAATAAAAGTCATGAAAAGAATATGTTTGCTAGTGCTCACTTCGGCAGCACATATACTAAGAATATGTTTGCTAGCTGCTAATAAATTTGAATGTTATTATTTTTGAAGAAATAAATATATGGACATCTAATTATCTCTTTCAGGAGAATTAAGAATTGTTCACTAAATATACTGTTTGAAATACCTTTATTTGGTTTTTCTTAGCACTGTGGTATGATTGTAAATGTTTAACAACTAGCTTTCTGTAATAAAAAAGCCAGATTTGCAGCATTTTCAGATAACCACAGTGTAAACATTCACTATGGTCAATTTCAAGCAACCAACATGACGTTTGTGAGCATAGAGTTAGGGAAAGGTGCACAGATGGGTCTTGCAGGCCAGTAGAAAACATTTCCAACACACCACTGATTTAGTAAGCTAGAGCACCATTTTGTTTTAAAAATGTAACATAATTGTCAATGAACATTCTTTGTACAATGTACTATATGTTTTCAATTATAAAATGTGGAAAATGCAGGTAAGATGAAGACAAAATTAGTTATAAATCTAACATCCAAGGAAATGTCATTATATATCTGTATCTAACTTTGAGAATTTTTTTATCATTTTATTTCTTGAGAATTTTTATTAATATATCTACATATATATTTGTTATAAAATTGAAAATCATTTATTTCATTTTTGTGTTCTAACCATTCAATAAATTATATATTAGGATTTACAACAATAATTACTTATTCCTTAAAAATGCATCCTGCCTTGAAGCTGTATTCTATCGATATAATAAATTAAATCTATTCTCTATATACATTTAGAGTTGTTCTAAAATTAGAACATAGTAGGTTAAGGAACATTCTCATATAGAATTCCTTGTGTTTATTAACCTCTTGCTTCTTCAGGGTGAATTCATAAAAGGGACATTACTGAGTATAAATATGTGATTAGTTTTAAGATTTCTGATATGTGTTGCTAAAAGTTTAAACTGCTATAACGGTTGTCTGGGAGACCCTCTTTCATGAAATTCACACGACCTTACTTAGAAAAAAGAAAAAAAAATTTCTGAAGTTTAATTAAACCACACAAAATCCCATTCAATTTTTAAATCTTTATTGACCATTTTCAGTTTTCATTTTTGAATTGCCTGTTAACATAGCTGACCAGCTTTTTTTTTTTTTTTGCTATTAATCTAAATAGGATTGTTTATTTAGTAAATAATAAAATATTTAGTAAATAATTTATTTACTAAATATTTACTAAATAAATAAGTTTAGTAAATAATAAGAAAGCATGACTTTCTCTACTTCTTAAACTATAATATTGATATTTTCTGCTTTCTTTACTTCTTAAACTATAATATTGATATTTTCTACTAACTGATATAAAATAAAGGAAGGATGTCCAAAAATCACAATTTATCCTCCCTTCCAACTTCTATTTTTCTAATAAATTTAATGTATGCTCTGACTGCCCAAACTATCATTATTATTATTATTACTATTATTACTATTGTTTTATACAGTAGATACTCATTTTAACTTACCCATATATATACTATTTTGCTATTCCTCATTATTTCATTAACCTCTAAAATATCACTTAGTATCATTTTAGTTCTGCTTAAAAAATAATCTTGACTGTGGGTTCTGTATTGGTGAGTTACTTAAATTTCAATAGTGTGAAATATCAATTTTGTGAAAAAAAATTCACTGCATATGAGATTATAGATTGGAAATTATTTCCTTTTAGCACATCGAAGATATTTCACTGTCTTCTGACTGCTACTCTCACTTTCAAAAGATAGCTCTGAATCCAAAGACTCTTTCCTTGACAAGTGCTATGTTTATTCTGTTGACTGTTCTTAAAGTTTCTCTCGTTTACTCTGGGTATCTAAAATTCTTTTGTTGTTGGGCTATGAATTGCTTTCTGTTTTTTATGCTTTGAGTTCATTGTTGTCTTGCAATTGGATAATTTAATGCCTAGTGGAAACATCATCCCTGTTCTTGCTCTCCTTTCTTAATCCCCTAATTATATGTGTCAGATTTTTTATTGTTCCCTACCCTTTCCAGTATAATTTCTATATTTTCATGTCACCATGCTTGATTATGTATATTTTATTCTGACTTATCTGTGGGATTAATTCTTTTTTTAGCTATGTGTATTCTCAAATCTTTCCACTATGTTTTCTGTTTATTTTTCACACAGGAAATGCCAATTTAAAATTCAAATTATTCAATGATATGTTTATATTTTCTTTTCTATCTCCACAGTAATTTTAATGCCTGGAGTAATTCTGCTAGCTGAATTAAATCTAGGTCTGTTCTGTTGTTTGTTGTTTGTAATCATTTTCATTCATGTTGTTTTGTCTCCTGTGTTTGGTTATCTTTGATTTCATGCTGGATGTTATATTTGAAAAACTATCCTGTTCATTGGCAACATCCATGATAGGGTGACAGAAACTGACATTATTTTACATTTTTTCAGTTTCTTTAATGCCTGTTTAATGTAAGACAGATGGATTCTCATGTCTACTTTTGCTTTCAGTGTGTTGTGATATCACATATTGCCTAGCCTCTAAAAAACTCTACTTATTTTATACCTAGTAGGATAGAGAGAGAAAACAGATAGGGAGAGTGGGAGGGAGTGAGAAAGTGAGAGAGAGAATAGTAAAGTGAAATAATATCTTCTTTATGTCCTCTGTACCACACATAAAGAACCACTGATTTAAACAAATTACAATAATAGAAACTAAGTGGCCTAATAATGTGCCATACTGGTTATTATTAATTTTCCCATACAGATGCTATCTCCAGCTTTGATGTCTATTCTTTTCCATGAGAAGATGATCCCTTTTGACTCCCTTACTTAGGCTGCCTTGCCATTGAAAGGCAAGAGCAGAAATGTGAAGGGAATGAGGTCTGATGTAGGCCATGGGAACCTCTTTCAACCTAACTTAACAAATTCTGCAGCATTTCTTCTATCCCCCACCTACCACTTTTCCTTAGTTGTCACATCACTGTTTCATCCCTTTGCCTTTTTAGAGATGAGATATAAATGGCTTTATATTTTTCCTGATTCTTGCAGTTTCACCATCTTTTGTTGGTTCTCTTAAGCTTGTCCCGAACCACTGAAGATAGTTGAGGCCTTACGGATAACAACCATTGACACTGGTGCCTTTTTTTGTAATGTTGTGAATGTTAGCCCCAAAACTACAATGTTAAAGAAATAACATTTTCTTCTTTCCTCTAAATCATGCGGGTCTACAATCTTCCATCTTTATGGATAAGTAGAAATGTCCATCCTCGTTGCTATTTCACTAGTAAAGTGCCTGGGAAATGCTAAAAGTACTCCACAGTAGGTACCCTCAAAGACAGCCCCTGATGATCTCCACATCCTATTATTCCTATCTTTAGGTAATCCCTCCTTCCCCATAAGTGTGGACTAGACCTTTGACTTGCTTCTAAAGGATTCTAAAGAAATATTTCACTTTCAAAATTGCTATAAAAAGATGGTGGTTACTATCTTGGGTAATTTCTCTCACACACTCTCTGTTTTTAATGGCTCATTCTGGGGGAAACCAGCTTCCATGACGTGAAGTAGTCCTGTGGAGTAATGCACAGGGTGATGATACCAAGGCTTCCCAAAATCCACAGGAGGGAGCTTAGAAGTTGCCTCCATCATCTGTTTGAGACAAGCCTTCAGATATGACCACAGCTCCATCTGACAGCTTGACTAAAAATTCAGGAGAGATCTTGAGCCAAAATGCACTCAACTAAGCCATGCCTACATTCCTGACCCACAGAAACTGTGATGTAATAAATGTTTATTGCTTTAAGATGCAAACATTTGGGATAATTTGTCAAGCAGTAATAGATAACTAATACAGACTTTTCTTTCTTGGTTTATAAGGTTTATCTCTTGTACTCTTTGCTCAGGCACAAATCCCCACTTGACCTCTTGTCCATCTCTTCTCTGTATCTTTCCTGGGGCAACTTCCTAAATGTATACACCTGCCTAGACACAAAATCACTCATCCCTCCTGATGTCTTCCCACTTTTCAGGGGCATTGCTAGTAAATACGGTGAATGTCCTCACACCACACTTTGTTCTCAAGTCCCACTGATCTCTCTGCCCTTTCCAAACAAAGAAAATATTCTTTCCTTAAATTATTAAAAAATTCTACCTGGACTTTGTATTTTGGGGCACATCACATGATATCAATGTGCCTAAAGGTTCATAAAAGCCTCATTACCTCCAATTGTCAACTTTTCAACTCTACTATAGCATAGGAGGAAGAGTCACAGAACTTGCCTTTCAGTTTTATATTGGTTGAAAGGGAAATTACACACACAAATTAATAATTTCACTTTGCCTCAGAGCTATTTTTTTATGCCAAACTCACTAGAATTCTATAATCACAAACTTCTTTTTAGGAAATGGCTTTGCATGTCTACTCCAAGCTCTCTCAGTTTAAGATCAAACTTAATAATTTGTTATTAAGTGCTTCAGTGTTATGACTTTCCCCTTAATGAGTTATTCATTATGATCCCACCTCCAAGTGGAATGTATCTTTCTTTGTCATTGTTTGTACATATTTATTATGTACAATTATTATTATAATTCAGAAAGAGATCATATTCTCAGACATTGGCATGTCTGAGAAAGTTTTTGAAACCTTTATATTTGAATCACAATATAACAACTATCAAATACTTTGTTCTTATGATCAAATGTATCTTTCTCTGTAAAACTCCATTGTCTTATAGCATTTAATATTTTAAAAGTGATGTTTGAGGAGAATCAGAATTTCTTTTATATATAAGCTTATCACCAAGGACTCAAGGAAAAAACTTATTTCAGTCAACCTGAAATTTTGGTGTCTTCAAAATTATTTCCACTGGGCTTGTTATTGGCCTTGTAGCTTAGTCCTTCCATTATCTATACAAAACCTTCACCATGGTTGTCTTCATATGCCAACAATCCATCTGTATAAAAGTGAGCTAATTTTAATATATTTTATAGTCAATTCTTATCTCTCAGGCTAACACTGCTGTGTTTTCTACATACTGCTAATTAGTCTTTTCTGTGGTCTCAGGAAGATGAATTACTATATAATCTGTGTTTTCCCTTTCATTCTGGTCCTGCAAACCTTGATTTATGCTAATTACTCTTCAGAAGGGTGAGGATAAATCATATTTTTGCAATTTTCTTTAATGACACATTGTTTTTGTCCATTCAGGCTGCTCTAACAGATCACTATACACTGTGTGGGTTATAAACAACAGAATTTTATTTCTCACAGTTCTGGGGGCCAGAAAGACAAAGATCAAGGAGCTGACAGATTTGGTATCTGGTATGAGCCCTTTTCCTGGTTCATAGACAGACATGTTCCTTCTTTGTCCTCACAAAGCAAAAGGAATAAAGGAACTCTCCACAGTCACTTTTGTAAGGGCACTAATCCCATTCAAGGGGGCCCTGCTCTCATGACCTAATCACCTACTAAATTCCATACCATCACATTGAGGATTACATTTCAACATATGAATTTACAAGGGACATAAACATTCAGTCCACTGCCTGCATACACTGTAGACTTCTTCCATTCTTTCCTCCATACTAGAAATATAATTAAATTTTAGAAACAGGTATTTATTAAGATAGTAGTGGAGAAATTTTAAGTTCCTTCAATGATGGCAATTGAATTTGAGTCATTCAAATAACTACTGGGAAAAATTTCTGTTCAAAAAATACCTAATCATTAGGTAGCTAAGGAGCTCCTTGAAGCCTGGATATAAAGGTAAAGGTGCAGATTACTGCCTGGGAGTTAACAGTGAAAATATTCCTCCCACTGAGATTAAATCTCTCTACAGTAGGTTTTCATTGCTGCATCTACCTTGTAATTAACATAAACATAGTTGTAAAAAAATTACTGCCTCATCTTTTGGAAATAAGAGGTTATTTGATCAAATTAATGACATAATTTAGAACCAATAAAACATTTAGGATAAAAAAACTCTTAGGGGCACCTCAGTGGTTCAGTCAGTTAAGTAACCAACTCTTGATTTTGGCTCAGGTCATGATTTCAGGGTTGTGAGATTGAGGCCCCTGCTGGCCACACTGGGAGTGGAGCCTACTTAAGATTCCTCTCTCCCTTTATCTTCACCCACCCCTTCTCTAAAACAAAACAAAACAAAAAAACCTCTTAGAATCTGTTGCCATGAGAATCCCATACATGAACTGTTTTCAGTTAGTTGACTTTCAATCACTTAAAATGTATTCACAAGAAGATACCTAGATGTCCACAGGCCTTAAGAGCTAAGTGATCGATAACGTGATGAGCTAAGTGATCAATAACAGGCAAAACACAAAACACAAAACAAAAAACACACCTTTGAAACTCTTACGAGGAATTTAGGACTCAAGCTCCATATGCACTCATAAGTAAACTTTATTTTTTTTTTTAAGATTTTTATTTATTTATTTGACAGAGAGAGATCACAAGCAGGATCATGACCTGAGCCGAAGGCAGAGGCTTAACCCATTGAGCCACCCAGGTGCCTCTCATAAGTAAACTTTAAACATTATTTTAGGAATGCAATCCTGATACATGTGACATTGTTCCACTGGTTTTGCAAATGTTTTTTCATTTGTTCATTCATTCACTCACTCATTGATTCAATAATACATCTATCCACCCAGAATGGTAATTGAGGTAAATAGCCTCTAAGTGGTTCACAAATAAGCGTCACATCTTAGAATTTATCCCCTTGTGAGATCCCCTCCTGGAGTATGGACTAGACCAAGTGACTCACTTCCAATGAATAGAATGTAGCAAAAGTGATGTCACTTCAGAGATTAATTAGAAAAGGATTGTGACCCCTTCCAATAAATTCCGTCTCATTCCTTCTCTCTCTCTTGGAGCCCCTTATTCTGAAAGAAACACGATAGCATGGTATAATAGCCCTATGGTGAGGCTTATGCGCCAAGGAGCTGATGCTTCTGGCCAAATGCCAGTGACAGTCTGAAAGTAGCAAACAGCCAACTGAATGACCTTGGAAGTCGATTTTCCCCAATGAAGCCCTGAGATAATAACAATACTGGCCAAGACCTTGATTGTAGCCTCATAAGGGGTACTGAATCATACACCTCTCTGTGTGGTATCTGAATTCCTGACTCAGACAGACTGTGAAATAATAAACTGCTGAGTTTGGGTTTAATTTGTTACACAACAATAGATAAATAACACAGGAAAGTACATGAACTCTGAAGTCAAATGACCTGTGATGGATTCCTGGTTCCATAATTTTTGGTTTCTTTACTTTGGACAATTTATAAACTCTATCAGTGTCTTTGCTTTTGAATAATAATAGTATCTCTCACATTACGTTATTTTCAGTAAAAAAACTAAAATATGCATACAAAGAGCTTAGACCAGTGCCTGATCAAAGTAGACAATAAATGCTCTTTATTAATTCTCATTCATCTGAACAATGAAATAAAGGAAATAAAATCCTCCCAATTAAATCTGTGAAATTGAGCATGTGACATAATAATCATGGGTGTCAGTATTTTTTCATTAGTCAAGAAATATTTTCTAAACACCAATTCTGCATCAATGTCCTAGCCTCTGCAGTGAACAAAATAGAAAAAACAAAACAAAACAAACAAAAAAACCCTACATTGAAGAATATTACTCTCAAGGAAAAGAGACAGCCAATGAAAAAGTAAACACAATAAATAAAATTGATGATATGTTAAATGGTGATAAGTACATAGAAGAAATATACACCATGCATATTTTAATATGATATTTTAAAATCTCATTCAGCTTGAAATATTTTCTAAATGTCATTGTGATTTTCTTTGATTAATGAGTTGTTTAAAAGTGAGTTGCTTAATTTCCAGACTGTTTAGAATTTTTACAGATATTTTTACTGATTTTGATTTTTTAAAATATTTTATTTATTTATTTGAGAGGGAGACAGTGAGAGAACACAAGCAGGAGAAGGAGGGGAAGGAGAAGCAGGCTCCCCACCATGCAGGGAGCCCGAAGCCTGGATGGGGCTTGATCCCAAGACCCTGGGATCATGACCTGAGCTGAAGGCAGATGCTTAATGACTGAACCACCCAAGCACCCCACTGATTTTGATTTTTTTAATTCATTTTTATTTATTTATTTATTTTTAGTTGACATACAGTGTAATATTAGCTTCAGGTGTACAATTTAGTGATCAAGCACTTCCATACAATACCCATTGCTCATCTCAAATGCCCTCTTTAATTCACTCACCCACTTCTCATCTAGTAACCATCAATTTGTTTTCTATAGTTAAGAGCCTGTTTCTTGGTTTGCCTCTCCCTCTTTTTTTCCCTATGCTTATTTTTTTGTTTCTTAAATTCCAAATATGAGTGAAATCTATAGTATTTGTCTTTCTCTGACTTACTGATTTCAATTTAAATTCCTTGTAATCAGAGACCATATTTGTATAATTTCAAATCTTTGAAATTTATTGATACTTTTTTTTTAAATCACTCAGTATGGTCCATCTTATTGAACAATCTATGTATGCTTCAAAAAATGGTTATGTTATCTTTGTTGAATATAGTGTTTTATACATATCTGCTAGGTTATATTGGCTTATAATGTTTAAATCTGTTATGTCTGAGAAATGGATGTTAAAACATCTAAATATGTTTGTGAATTTGTCAGTTTCTGCATCATATATTTTGTATATAATTATTAGCTTCATCCACATTGGCCCCTGTTATTCCTTTTTAATGAATTTACTAAATGGATCATAACATTTATCTTTGGTAATAGTTGTTTTAAATTCTATTTTGCTTGGTATTAATTTAGACATTAGCTTTCCATATGTGGTCCCATCATTTTACTTTTAACAATATCTAAAGTTCATATCTTGTGAACAGTGTATAATTGAATATTGTTTTTTATACAGTCTGATAATTTCTCACTTTATTTGGAATATTTAGTCCACTTACATTTGGTGTATTTTTTTTATGTTTGGGATTATACCTACCATCCTGCTATTTGTTTTCCACTGTCTTATGGTCTATACTGTTTCTAATATGAAGTCAGTAGTAATTCATAATACTGTTCCTTTTTTTCAGTGTGAACTGAATTTATGTCTTTCAGCATATTTGGAAATTTTTGCTTATTAATTCTTCAAATTACCTTGTCTTTCCTATCCCTCTAGGGCTTTAATTACATTGTAGTAGAACTTCTGATACTCTTCAACAGGTACCAAAGTTTCTGTTGTATTTTTCCTCACTCTGTTCCAAGCTTTTCAGGTTGGATAATTTCTATAATTCCATCCTTAAGTTTGTTGACCTTTTTTTCTCCCTGTCATCTCTAATCTGCTGCTAAGTTCATCTAATATTTGGGGATTTTTTTGTTTTGTTTTTTTAAATTAACTATATATATTTATCTATATCTATATCTATGTATCTATATACATATACATATATATATATACACACACATACATATATTTAAGATTTTATTTATTTATTCGACAGGCACAGAGACAGCAAGAGCAGGAACATGAGCAGGGGGAGTGGGAGAGGAAAGTGAGAGAGGGAAGGCAGGCTTCCTGATGAGCAAGGAGACCGATGTGGGGTTCAATTCCAGGATCCTGGGATCATGACCTGAGCTGAAGACAGATGCTTAATGACTGAGCCACCAAGGTGCCCCCATATAATGTATTATTTGTTTCAGGGGTACAGGTCTGTGATTCTTCAGTCTTACACAATTCACAGCACTCACCATAGCACATACACTCCCCAATATCTGTTCCCCGGCACCCTATCCCTCCCCAACCCACTCCAACAACCCTCAGTTTGTTTCCTGAGGTTAAGAGTCTCTTATGGTTTGTCTCCCTCTCTTGGTTCATCTTGTTTCATTTTTCCCCACCTTCCCCTGTGATCCTGTGTCTTGTTCCTCAGATTCCTCATATCAGTAAGATCATATGATAATTATCTTTTTCTGACTGACTTATTTTGCTTAGCATAACACCCTCTAGTTCCATCCATGTTGTTGCAAATGGCAAGATTTCATTTTTTGATGGCTGCATAATATTCTGAGGTGTGTGTGTGTGTGTGTGTGTGTGTGTGTGTGTGTCACATCTTCTTTATCCATTCATCTGTTGATGGACATCTAGGCTCTTTCCATAATTTGACTATAGTAGACATTGCTACTATAAACACTGGGGTTCACGTGCCCCTTTGGATCACTACTTTTGTATCTTTGAGGTGAATACCCAGTAGTGTGACAAGGTAGCTCTATTTTCCACTTTTTGAGGAACCTCCATACTATTTTCCAGAGTGGCTGCACCAGCTTGCATTCCCACCAACAGTGTAGGAGGGTTCCCCTTTCTCCACATCCTCACTAACACCTGTTGTTTCCTGACTTGTTAATTTTAGTCATTCTGACTACTATGAGGTGGCATCTCGCTGTAGTTTTAATTAATATTCCCTGATGTTGAGTGATGTTAACCCCTTTAAATGTGTTTAATTTCAGGAGTTTTAATTTCTGTGTAGAATTTTCTTTTGATTCTTTTTAAACATTTTTCTATTTTCTACCAAGATATTCAATTTGTTCATTTATTATAAACGTGTTATATCTTCTATCATAATTATTTCTGTTAATCTAAAATTTCATTTATTTCAAGGTCTGTCAGAATTGACTGCCCTGGGTCACCTGGGGGGCTCAGGTGGTTAAGTGCCTTGCCTGACTCTTGATTTCTGCTCTGGTCATGATCTCAAGGTTGTAGGATTGAGCGCTATGTTGGGCTTTGCTCAGGAGTCTGCCTGAGATTCTGTTTCTTCATCTGCTCTTTCCCATAGATTTTATTTTCATAAGCATTTAATATCTCACAATGTATTTTTGTTGTTGTGTTGTTTTCAACACTTACTTATCCTTTGAAGTTTACTATTTACCATTTTTATTAACTATTATTATTTACTTACTATTTTTATTTACCATTTTTATTTATATACTATTATTTACTATTTTATTTACTATTTACTTGTTAATTTTTAATTATTTACTACTTAGTATTTTTATTTATTTACTATTTACTATTTGCTATTATTTAATATTTACTATTATTTTTATTTACTATTTACTATTTTTTACTGTTTATTTACTATTTTTTATTTTACATTTACTATTTTTTTACTATTTAATTTTTACTACTATTTTTACTATTTACTATTATTATTATTTACTATTTACTCTTTATTTTTTATTTTTACTATTTATTTATTTACTATTTATTATTTTTTACAATTATTATTACTATTTACTTTTACTATTATTTACTATTTACTATTTTTTATTATTTGCTATTATTTATTATTTTTACTACGTACTATTTATAATTATTTACTATTTTACTACTTTTATTGACTATTTACTATTTTTACTATTTATTTACTATTTATTTCACTATTACAAAATAGTAAAATTTACTATTTACTATTATTTACTATTTACTATTATTTTTTTACTATTTATTTACTGGTATTATTTACCATTTACTATTTTTTTACTATTTATTTACTGGTATTATTTACCATTTACTATTATTAATTTACTATTATTATTATTTACTACTACTACTATTATTATTAATATTATTACTAAAATTATTTTTACACATATATTTGTCATTTCAAGTGTTCTCAGTTCTTTGAGAGTTTGGTCTCCATCTAGTATCATTTTCTTTTTGCTTAATGAACTTCTTTGTACAGTTCTGGATTATGTGTAGTAAATTTTTCTGACAAAATAAAGCATATATCTCCTAGATTACCTTTCATCCAAGTGTGAACATACAAGCAAGATTTAGCCAATACACAATTTCTGGTTGTGCCTTTATTATGATGTGTCATGACCAGCATTTTTTTTTCCCTCTTCCTAACGCATTTTAATGGTGGCAAAGACTGGAGTGGTTATCACATTCCATGAAATGGAAACCACGTTTTGAGTATAGAAAAGTAACAAATTAGAGGGAACCTAGGATCATGTTGAATTCTAACATGGAAATCCAACATAAAATCTTCAACGCTTATATGAAAATAATATAAATGTCTAATTTACTTATATCATTGTTAATTTTGACTCTTTGCATTACCAAGTGAAATGATATCCTAGCCAATATAGAATTTAGTACTTAGAAATGGAACGCTGACATATTAAAACCTAGGATATGTAACATAGTTTAGCCACTGAACACTGGGCATCAAGGACAGTGTCTGGAAAGTGAATGCTGAGGATCCTATAATACCTCATAAAGTAAACCATGTGCCAATAGAAACTATAATTCTAAGGGAAAATGACTGGTAAAAATTAAGAATGTTTATGCATGTGGCTGCTTTTTTTCTGCTTTTACAAAAATCCGATACAACAGGGATGGATTTTACCTAAATCTAGGCATTATGCAAGATATTATGCAATGAACTTTGACAAGGATGCTTTTTTTGTCTATGACTTAAACTCTAATATGACCAAAGTCTATGAGGATAGGAAAAAGCTTAGCCTGAACTGAAGCTAATATAAGAGATGGTTCTCAAGAAATAAGATTTTGCCCTTAAGCCTTTCTGAAACATCTTCCAGTAATTATTTCTTCCCAGGTAATAGGAGCCAGCCAAGCAGCATACCTGAAATAAAGATCTTTTTCTTTGCACTCAAACCTATTGTTTCGGATGGCCCCAAGTTATATGTGATTAAGTTGAGAGTGACTCTGATAGGCAGAGCAAGAGTCTAGTAAATGAAAGACCAGAGATTTTAGGCTCTGAATGATTTCTAAATATCATTGCCCCAGAATTTCCCAGATTGCAACAGACAGGAACCTTGTAAAGTTGTTTTTTTTTTTTTTAATTTAATTTTTTTCAGTATCCAAAATTCATTGTTTATGCACCACACCCAGTGCTCCGTGCAATACGTGCCCTCCTTAATACCCACCACCAGGCTAAAACCCTCAGTTTGTTTTGCAGAGTCCACAGTCTTTCACGGTTTGTCTCCCGCTCCAAGTTCCCCCAACTCACTTCTCCTCTCCATTTCCTAAAGTCCTGGTAAAGTTTTGAAGAAATTATATTACCAAAAATACCACTAGTTTTGCTGGAGAAAGCCTGAGATTTTTAGACCCCTAAAACAACCTCAAAGAGAATCTCAAAACAGACTCGTAGAAAATAAGTTAAGAAAACGGGCCCCAAGTGGGTCATACTCTTTAATGCCTACTTCAGAGGAGCCAGAGAAGATAATGGACAAAGAACAATCTCACAATAGGTTAAGTTAGAAACCACAGAAGAAAATGGTTGAGGACTTACTGCTCAGAAAGCATAATCAGTGGTAGCCAGAAGGGCTTACCAAGAAATTTATTTTTCTTCTGGAGTAGGGGAAGTCTTAGTAATTTGTCCATTATAAGAACTGATCATTTAATTCAATGGTGAGATTTATATGTTTCTCATTCCCTTAATGGAAGTTTAAATTATAAATATCTTATTCCTACTTACCCATTGTATGTTGGGTATGCTTTTAATTTATACACACTCCCAACAAAAGAGAACCACATATGGACCTGAAAGCTGCATATAAGTCAAAGATCTAAGACTTTGTATTATACATAGTAAGTTTTGGTACTTTGTGATTATATACTTTAGGGTGGGGTTGAATGCATTCTATATGCAAAAATAATTCACTGCCCTGATGTGTTAGCTGTGGGAATTCTTTTTTTATATAGAAATAGAAATTTAGCTGGGTAATAGCCACCAAGAAAAAAAGCTGTATTCCCTAATATCCTTTTTTTATCAGTGTTGCCCTGTGACCACTTTATTACGAGACAATATAAAAACAGACAATACCAGATCAACATGGCAATGGAACTCTGTCTCACAAAATCTGCAGCAACCATCTTGGGAAACCAAACCACAAAGTCTATGGCAATTGGCCCAGAATACTCAGGACTCAGTGAACAATCACTGGGTTATTTGCCTTGCTTCCCTAGCATGCAGCTCAGGACCAACCACACAAAACCAGATATGGACTCTGAACCAATCACGTAACACGATCACTGCTAGCTGGCCTGCCTCAAGTTCTCCAGGCCAAACAATTCAGTCATGCATGAATCTTTCCTTTTTTTTTTTTTTTTTTCAGTATAAAACTTTCTCATCCCCTTTCTGTCTTTGAGTCTCCCAAATGCAAGTGTTGATGGCTGCCTCCCTTATAAGAATAAATACCCCATTTTTTTGTTTGTTTTGTTTTGTTTTGTTTTGTTTTGTATAGGTCATGTGCATTTGTTTTCATCTCTGGTCAATGGGAACTGTCAAGTACAATTCTGATTTGTCCCTTAAAAGAACTATATATATTTTTTCTTTCTTATTCTTTCTCCTTTTGCTACTGGTTGAACTGAGGCATGTTAAGCATGATTGCGGTAGCTAGAGCAGTCTTATTCAACCACAAAATGTTGAAGGTGGCAGATGGGATGGCCTTTGCTGCCTTTTTGGAGTAGAGACATTATACCAACTCATACTTTATAGGAAACAAAATAAACTTCTATTTTGTTTAAGATATTAAATATTAAGAAATCTTCCTTACAGTATCTGAATGGACACAATAAATAATAGAGAACTAAAAACACCATTTA
Source organism: Enhydra lutris kenyoni (assembly GCF_002288905.1). Classification (NCBI taxonomy): domain Eukaryota; kingdom Metazoa; phylum Chordata; class Mammalia; order Carnivora; family Mustelidae; genus Enhydra; species Enhydra lutris. The sequence continues at coordinate 27,087,096 of NW_019154102.1, forward strand.
TTTTGAACTAAAATATAATCAACATATAATATAGTAATCTTGTTTAATGATACCATTCAATGAATACTGACATGTGTGTACAATTTTATAATCATTGCAAAAATCAAAACACACATTTTAATTCACCCCAAATATTTCTACCACGGCTCTTTGCAGTTAATTACCTCCTAGCCTATGTCAAGTGTCAATCTATTTTCTGGCCCTTGTGTTGTTTTGCCTTTCCTGAAATGTCATACAAATGGAGTTATGAAATATTTAGTCTTTTGTTCATTCACTTAGCAGGGTATTTTTGAGATTCATTCATATTATTGTGTGTGAAAATGTAAAAATAAAAGGAAGGTTTATGGATAGCGGTAAATAGTGGATCTACCTCCAGCGACAAGTGAATCTGAGTTCTATGGTTACAGTTGCTCTATAGACCCTAGAAGTCCCTGGGAGAGAGGCTCCAAGGCACAAAGGAGGACATTTGACATTTGATAGAGTAAATTATACAAATCCTCACATTATGTAAATCATAGGTAATGTATAAAGGTGGCACTTTAACAAATATCTATTATAAACTATTATTTAGAGATACAAGGTAGCAAGAAAATTACAAATATTTGTGAATATATGTCTCCGTAGAGGAGGACTGATGTGGCAGAGCTTGGATCATGGAACTACTATTTTTCATGATAATCCTCTGTGCATGTATTTTTACTCTAATTAAGGCAATAGATGTTATTAATTAGAAAAAGAATTTTGGTAAAAGATCATAGAGGATGATATACTGATTGATAAGCTGAGAACATGAAGAAATAGAGAATAGAAGCTCAGGAAATTGGAAGAGAGAACATGATGGTGTTGTCTCAATTCAGATCTAAGCCTGGCACAAGGGAGACTAATGTATGAATTCAAAGAAGTGGCCAGATTTGAATAAAGGTAAAATAGAAAAATCCAGGCCTTTTGTTCCTACAGATTTAGGCCACTAGTAATTTAGTTCTTAACAGGTCTTAGTACTGTTTCTGTCAGAAGAGATCATATATCTGAACTGTTAGTACTAAAAAGAAAAACAAAATCTCCTCAGCATGTCAGTTACTCATTTCCTCAGATGGTGTCACTCTGCTCTAGAATTAGGGACGCGGAGCAGAAAAATACAAGGGGAAGAAAAAGGTATTTCTAACAGTAGGTCAGTAGGCAGATGGCTAGTAGCAGACCAGATTCATGGCAGGACCAACATCAAGAGCCACAAGGAATGAATTAGGTTCATGGTTTAGGTTCAAAGCAGAGGACACTAATGAAGGTGGGTATTGCTTTCAGGTCAGGTCTTGGGAAACTGCTTGATGTAAACCAGAAAAGTATTGATTATAAGGACTCAAGGGAGAAATTGTAGAAGAGGAACCAGATTTTTGTGATTGAGTCTAACTTATTGATCCCATTGGACTTGTTGATCCCAAACTTGTTAAGTCCTGATTCTCTTCTCGCTAGCTGGACAATCTTGGGCAAATCACTTCTTAATGTGCTTTACTTTCCTTTTAGGTTGCCTGGATGATAGTCACAATATTAGCAAAATTAACAAAAACAGTATCCAAAGATATATATCCATTGACTATGTGCTAAACACTATTTTATTTTATTTAAAAAGTTAGGCAGTTGTAAGAGCTTTACAATTCTGATTAATTTTGATTTTATGAAGTAGAACTGGAAATTTGAAAAGTAGTGGTATCAAGAGGTAACTGAGCATTTTTCCATTTTGAGACAAGTATCCTAGCCTAACCATTATTCGATTGTCACAATTAAGTCCTTCCTATATAGATATACTATGTTTGCCAGATTCAAGAGCTTTCAGGATCCAAGAAGATAATAAAAATTTGTGAGGTAAATGCATATAGGACTATAGGGATTTAGGAAATAATATCTGGTCATGCCTAGTCTGACAAGCATTCTTATTCAAATAAATTTAAATGAATATAGTAATTAGGCAAAAATAAATCTATACACCAAAGCATCAAATTTTTTATTTGATCTAAATCTGCTTATCTGTTATTTATCTATGTAAGTCTATTAGTTAATTTCCTTGTAAATCTCTGTAAAGGATTCTTCTGATGACCCATTCAGACTCCTTTTATATTGATGCCATCAGTGTAACTTAACAAACCTTGTTAGTGTAAACTACTAAAGGCTTCTACTAGCTTCCTATTCCAAAGAAATGTCCTCAGGCAAACATGAGCTATGGTGCAGAGATAATGAGTGAATGATTGACAAAAGACTCACCCTTTTTGGCTCAAAGAGAGGACTAACTCTAAAAGCCTATAGTCCTGTTCCAGAGCTTCCCTTTAAGATCAGGATGAAGCAAGTCTCCACCTGAGAACTACATACTTGCTCAGCTTTTTACCACCTTACATTGGTCCCATTACTCCCCTTCTCTAGGAAACACTCCTTTGGCAACTTGAACAGAATCCACATCTCAGGCCCTTGTAAGTGATCTAACTAAAGACAACATGGTATTTTCCTCAGAGAATATACATTCTTTCTATTATGGAGACCATGCATGTAAATAAAATACCTCTAAAATTAAAACAAATCTAAAACAGATTATCTGCATACTCAGTTAAAAAAAAAAACAAACTTTAGAGGTAAAAAGTTAATCATAATAGGTTATGTTAAAACTGAAGGGATAACACTACCTTCCTTTCCTACTTCGAAAATAAATCATGGGATTGTGAAATATTATTTTAGTCTAAACTTGAAATTGAGATTCTTACAAAAATTCATTCTACGAAATGAAGTAATCCATAAAACATATCAATGATCATAAAAGAAATTGTGGAGGAACAAAATGCACAGAAATGTTAAATATGAAAAAAAGAATAAAAAGTTTAGAGAAAATTATGTTCATAAAGACAATGAATCTCATAACTGATAAAGACTTCTAGTCCACCTATAATTCCCTCCAGAGTGTTTCAAACTACATTAATTCTTAATAAATATAAATAACTATTATACTGACAATTCTCACTTCGAAGGCAAATATTAGAATACCTGTCACATTTTGAATAATGTTTTATTGCTGTAATGTACAGAGATAAGATTAGGTGGTAAATCGATTTCTCAGTGTACTTACTGAAATTTTAAATTCTTTCCTACTCATATATCCCACAGGAGTGTGACTAAAATAATCTTGCTTTATAGAGACAGTCTATAAAGCATTTAATGTATACTGTCTTTAGAAGGAATCTCTAATATCTCTAATTTGTTATATATATATATCATATATGATATATATAGCATATTTTTCTTATGAATGATGTACTTGATTAAAAAAAGTGGGATTGTGTGTGTAAAAAATTAAAATTAAAAAATTTAATAACATAAAATGGGAAGGCAAATGTAGAATCTCTATATCCAGATATTTTGCAAGGTAATTTTATATTTATTCACCTTACTGTTGATTTGACTTTGTCAAAAGTAGAGTCAGATACTTAATTGAAAGATTTAAAACAAAATATTTAGCCTGAGGGTCAGAAATACCTATGTACCTGTCTTAACTTTCTAACAGGGAAAAAAACTGTATTGAACTAAATAAGGAGAAAGTATAAATTTTACTTCCTAGATATAAAAAAAACCTGGGGTACAGATTTGGAAGTGTCAAGAAAAATGATAAAAGCTGAAATGGAACTAGTTCACATAATTTAACTTTATTGTTGTTGTTGTTTTTTTCTCTGTGTGTGGGGGGGGGTTAGAGAAAGGAAACTCCAGTGTAAATTGGTTACTTTCCCCCATAAGTAGAGAGTTTATTAGGCAGTGATTATCACTTATTCTCCATTTCCATGTAGAAGTTTTAAATGAACATGAGAGGCAATTACATTGGGTACATTTATGAAGTTCTTAATGCCTGCCTTTACAGTTAAAATGTTACGATAGCATCTCCAAAAGAGAATAGACTATACACCCTACTAGAAAAAAAATGTCTACCAGCATACTGCAGTTGAACAAGATGGATTCTCAAAACTTTTTTACCTCAAGATTTTATATATGCATATTTTCCACAGAAATTACAGCAGAATGAACTGCATTAAGAACTGTATCCACAGAGGACACAAGCAGGCAGTTTGCCACAGGCTCTTACTTCCACATCTCTAACAGTCATTATCTTTCTTGACCCTTTAATTTGAAAAAAAAAAAAAAGAAAGAAAAAAGAAAAAGAAAAACTTAACTTTTTACTGTGTCTCTGTAATACCCAGTTTTTGTGCCATCTTAGTAGACAGGAAACCCCCATATATGAACTCCCTTTTAATCCAGGGTAGCTAGCCATAAAAATCAGTGTGTTCTGTACTTGGTTATGAAGCTGTCAATAGAATCCCTTGTTGATTCATGATCTTTTTTTTTTTTTTCATTCACTTCATACATTGGTCTTTTCATTAAAATTCAGCATTAAGATAAAGTTATTGTTTGTAGTGAAAGTTTGTAGTGAAGAGTGGAGGAGTGAAAGGAAAAGCATTTTCATAAATCAACAATGATCCATGGGCAATCTTATGGAAATCTCCCTCCCACAACATGTTGATTTGAGTCTCAGATGAAATTGTGCAGGAGTAAATTATTCAACTTGAGAAAAACAAGTTTATTCTGATAAAAGAAAAAAATAGTAAAATGGAAAGGAAATAAGTTTAAGAATACTATATGTGGCAAAAATATTTTTTTCTAATTGCCTCAAAATAAAAAATGTTTTATATTACATTAATTGCCTCAAGAATTATTCATGATGTCTCTTGTCTGTTGGGTTATTCTTGTCTTATGCAAAAATATAACATCTCTTTCAGTGGTTCTTAGACAGTGTATGGAATGGGTACATATACTGGGGGACCTTCAGCAATCCCAAAATAATACTCTTCTGATCTACCCTCTAAATGGCTGAAGTCCCCTGATCTAACAGAGGATGGATAGGGTAGCTTAATACTGAAATTGAAACAGAAGTTCCTAATCTGGAGCCTCCTAGACAAATGTGGGCCACCAATGCTTTTGAAATCTATGATGTCAATTATATAGCATATATATGTTAGTATGATGCCAGTTAGTATGATGTCAGTTAATTAGCAATAGACTCTTAAAAAAAAAAAGGCCCTAATTTGTAGTGTTTGCAATTTTCTGTGGTGTAAATATTCCCAACAATGTTGATTCCAGACTAACAGTATATCACTGAACACTGGAGGGAATATGTGCAGTAGCACACTATTGTATTTTATTTATAACATACGGAAACCATAGAGTATATAACCTCAAGAGTATAGATAATATTAAATTATAAGTTTGAGTTTTTTTAATGATTCACCTCTTAAAAAATAATTAAAATGTACATCTATGCAATTTAACTTTTAACAATCAGTTTTAAAATTTCTGAAAATTAAGAAATTGGTTCCCATGAGCCAGGATGAGTTCGTTCCAGCACACTCTCATATATATGTATACACATACATGCACACACACATATACATATGTCTAATCCAAGATGCTCTATTATAGACAAATTGTAGTAATTAGCCATACATCTAAAGTCTATAATATCAACTACTTTAGGGATAATCTGGTGACCAAGATTTAAAAAAAAAAAAAAATGGGTCAATACAAAATAGTATTTGCTTTGAGAGCCTTTCTTGAGAGCTTAGTGGATTGTCTTACAGCACCTACCAAGACACAGAGAACTAAAGTTCCAAATCTCCAGTGCTTGTTGCCACCTGAAACTAAATTTAGGATACCTGAGTATATATGAGATAAATAATACTCTTAATTCTTAGATGATCCTTCTGTCCCAAATTCCCAGCCTAGGGTTCTATTTTGGTGTGCTGTGGTAAAACTCTTGGCAAGTGTCCTTTTAAGCCAATCATTTTTTTTTTTTTTCTATGAAACAAATTCCTCCTTGTTTGTTTCCTTCCCACTTGGACTTCTACCTTGAAATGCCCATGTGAAGAAAAGGATTTCCTAAGTAAATGACATAACATTACATAGTAAGAAGAAGGAAGAAATTTTGCCTCCATTTTCTTTTTCTTAAATGAAGACTCCATCTGAAGGTACAATGACTCTGTGACCTGAATGTCACTTATGAAGTTAAATTTAAGGAAGGAAAATGGCATAAAAATAAAGCTCTTAATTTTTTCTTCATTATATATGTTTAGCAAGGTAAGGATCAGAAAAGCGAAGTAACTAGTCCAAGATTAAATAAAATATAATAAACGTCAATGTCAGCTCTAAAGCTCATCCTTCCATCATTTCCTCTTAACTTAGTTCTGTAATAAGTCTCAAAATTAAATGAGCACTGAGAGTTTTAACTGTACCAACTCGAAATATTAGCCTCCAAATACTCCTCGATTTCAGAGGCTCATTGAAATCTCAAAGAAACTGCAGTTAGTTTTCAAGGGAGAAACAATATGGGAAAAGACCAATGATATGAAATGATGCTAATGATAAATAAAATAATTAAGATGAATTCATTGAGCAAAAATATCAGGCAATTTAACAATTGTTCATAATATTTCCATTATTCCATTATCTAATTCAATCAAAATTGTGCAAATTAGATGTAGAGACACAGTCTAAGACGGTCTTTTCAAAAGTTTTAGAACATGGTCTAGAGTGGGTAAAAAAAAAAAAAAAAACAACTTTATGTCATGACAGAGCGCACACACACACACACACACACACACACTAAAAGCAAGCAAGCAGGCAAACAAGCAAACAGAAGTGTTACAAAGCAATGCTTACTCTTGTTAGGTGAAACTTCCTCTTTTTGATCTATTCTATTTAATTCATTTGACAATACTGTTATGACCCACTAAATTGGCTTCATGCCTACTAAAAGATTACAACCCACAATTTGAAAATTATTTATGTAAGGTATTCTTCCTTTGGTAGTATACTTCTTAGCTTTGGTAAAATTTTCTACCCTATCTCTTATGTCATTTCACCAAATCACAGAGAAAGAGATGAAGAATTTCTACAAATTACCTAGTGTCAGGGGCATCTGGGTGGCTCAGTGGGTTAAGCCTCTGCCTTCAGCTCAGGTCATGATCTGAGGGTCCTGGAATCAAGCCCAGTGTCGGGCTCTTTGCTCAGCAGGGAGCCTGCTTCCCCCCTCTCTCTGCCTGCCTCTCTGCCTACTTGTGATCTCTCTGTCAAATAAATAAATAAAATCTTTAAAAAAAAATTACCTAGTGTCAGTTCTGTTTCTTCATTCACATCTACCATATCATATTATTTGCTTATATTCTTCCTAAGCAATCACTAAATTAATTCTAATTTTTGGTAGGTTTTATTGATATGCTTTCTTTGTTTTATTGGGCATAAATGTTACTTTGAATCTCACTTTCTCATCCTTGATCTGGATTCTGGGGTCCCATACAAATCTTTTCCTTTCCTGCAGGACACCATAAATATTTGAAGAAGTCTTTCCTATGTCACCTTATTTATTTCTTCAAGAATATAAACACCCAGTCATTTAATATCCTGCATATGACACAGACTTGAGTATCTGCATTCTCCTCGCCAATCCTTCTGGAGTTCACTCTAACTCATTTATGTTCCAGTTAAAGGACTTTGCACAGAACTGAACACCATTCTGAAGGGTTGTCTCTCACTAACTCCCTTTTACTTTAACTCTCCTAAGATCCAAACCATTTATTCATATATTCCTTTCATATCCTCTTCATCTACTTCCTTTTTTATGTGTGAAAAATTTATTATGAGACATAAAATGCAGACTTCAACTATGAATTTAGAATTGGTCTTCGAAGTTATTTTCACATACTGCATGCAAAAAGAATCCCTAGCTCACAGTTGTTAGATCATGTCAGCCAACATCCATTCTTTCTCCAAAACACATGACTCAATAAGATCTCTTTATAACAGACCTGCTTAGATTGTCTTTGGTATTTTTTTTTATGTTGAAAGCTAAAACTAGTAAAGAATCATTGTCTGTTAATTGAACTTTTTGTGTAGCTGAAAAACCTAGTTTAGTGACCCCCAATATTCTTCTCTCCTTAAAAAAAAAAAAAAAATAGAAACTCTCATCTACTTAGTGACTCTAGTTTTGGGTTAAAAAGAGTTTGGACAAAATGGATCTATTGGGGTAGAATGGTGCTATGGGGAAAATTGAGTTGATATAGGTCATTATAAGAATTTAAAAAATTAAGATGATATTAGCTTAGAAAGACTAATCAAATTTTAGTGAGTGAAAAGTAGACATGAATTGTATCACATTTTTTCCCCATTCATTGAACACCTATTTTTAGAGTATTTAATTGTGTGGGGTTTTTGTTGTTGTTGTTGTTTTTCATTTCAGCCAAACTGTTTTTTATATTAGAACTTACTTAGTATTGGAGGACTAAAGGATATCACCATTTTCAGATAACTCTCTCCTATTCTGAAGCCTTATTTTATTAATACATACTTTCCTGAGGTCACCATTATGTTATTCTTTTTCTAGGAAGTGAATTTTAACTTGAGATGGCTTGAAACAGTTTCTTCTTTCTACTAGCCAAATTAGCTAAAAAATTAGCTACAAGATTGTACCATCCCAATTCTTTTTCCAAACTCATTTTTTTCCAACTCTCAGTTTCATATGCAATAATTTAAATGTCAGGAGTTATTGGGTCCAAACAGAACAACTAATGGTCACTTTCTTTTATGTCTTTCCTGATGTGAGAATAGAAGTATCCCCTTGTTTAATCAAAGTTATTAAAGCAACTTCAGAGGTGGTCTTTCAGTTTAAATCCCATGTCTCTTCCCTTGTCATCGCTTCTTTTCTCAAATCCCTAACATCCCTATATCATGGTCAGATTCTGATATTAACCTACCAAATTTTGAGCTCTGAAAATTCTTTTCCTTTTTTTTTTTAAAGATTTTATTCATTGATTTGAGAGAGAAAAAGAAAGAACAAGTGAGAGCATGAGCAGAGGAGTGAGGGAGAGGGAAGAGGCAGAGGGGAGACGCAGAAGCAGACTCCCTGGGGAGTAGGGAGCCCAGTATGGGGCTTATCCCAGGACCTTGGGACTGTGACCTGAGCCGAAGGCAAATGCTTAACCAACTGAGCCATCCAGGTGTCCCATTTCTTTTCCTTTTTAATAGCTCATCACATCACAATCCTAGTCTGCAGTATTATTTATCCCTCTCTTTTTCTCTCTCTCCCTTTCATTGATACTGTTCTTTTGAGAGATGGTTGAAGAATGAACCAGAGGATATAACTTACTGATCTCCTATCCTGGAACTACCAAAATCCACTAATTGACCAAAGACACTTTAGCTCTATGGTTCTCTTCCAAGAATGCAGTGACTCTGGGATAGAGCATAAAATACTCTCTCTATCTATATGAAGTATGTAAAAGTAATTCAAACAGAAAAATTGAAAGACTATTCACAACACTATTTAAAAGAATCCCTGCACATAAAAGTTAAATTCTAGCCAGTGAATACTTATTATACAAAGGACCATGATTCTTAGATATACATGGGGGACCTGGGTGACTTAGTTGGTTGAGCACCCCTCTCTTGATTTTGGCTCAGGTCATGATCTCTGGGTCACTGGATTGAGCCCTGTGTGGGGTTCCACGCTCAGTGCAGAGTTTACTTGAGATTCTCTCCCTCTTGCTAATGCCTCTCCCCCCTCTCGCAGTCTCTCTTGCTTTTTTTCTCTCAAATAAGTAAATAAAATCTCGAAAAAGATTATCTACAATAATTTGATCTCATACCCATTTAATGTAATTAATACTGTCACTGGTATTCTGCCTCACAGACTACATTTGCCTGGTACTTCTGTGTATTCTCTTTTAAATTAGATTAATTAAATTAAATTAAATTAGATCTAATTAGATAAATGAGAGGTACTAGCAAGAGACTGGACAACAGGAATTTCATGCCCTCACGCTCTCTGTTTTGGGCTGAATCTCTCACATTGTCTACTTTTTCATTGTGGTTTAAATCCTCCATGAACAGCCCTTCCTTTCATGGACATGGCTCCCGTTGGAAGTCCCCACTATTGTTTCAACTCCTTCCAAGCCAAGACTTCAGATTCTGGAAATATCTTTTTTTCTTTCTCTTCTACCTCTGGAAAGGTAAGATCAAATATTGTTAATCTTGAAGCACTTTCCCACCTTTTTGGGATGTTGATCTCATAAGAATTGTACTTACTAGTTTCATTTATTTTACATATTGAACTAATCAGAGTGGGATTTATTTTCCTGACCTGACCTAGACTAATACAATTTGAAGGGCCTATGTATACCTGAGTGAATCTATGTGGGCTGCTGGGTTTCAACTTCAGTGAGATTCCTTGGCAAATTACTCTGGAGTGATAGGAAGAAGGATCTTTCTCCACTTATTTCCATTCCCCTAGCAGGAACTACACAAATTTCCATTTATTTAATAAGACTATTACAGTTTATCACAGATCTTATACCAAAATCTCTTATGTTAGCAGCTAAATGCAGACTCTTAAAATAACAATCAGAGGATGAGATCATTGGGTCCTATCCTTGACTAAAATAGGTCTGACTTTATGACTGATATATCTGTAGCTTAGCATTGTAATAGTAAGGAAAGAGTTTGTCCTCACTGCCTAATTTCTTGCCTATGACATCAGGAAGATGTCTGTTAAAAGACTTTTGAATGTAACTAATTGAGGTGTATAGGTACTTTGGAAATAAAGTGTTAAAGAAATTTAACAGATATATGATTAGATGTCCATAAGAAAAGTTCTAAAAAAAAAAAAAAAATGTTCTTGGGACACCTGGGTGGCCCAGTCAGTTAAACATCTGCCTTCAGCTCAGATCATAATCCCAGGGTCTGGGATGTAGTCCCACATCAGGGTCCTTGCTCAGCGAGGAGCCTGCTTCTCCCTTTGCCTGTGCTCCCCCAATTGTGTGTGCGTGCAATCTCTCTCTCTCTCTGACAAATAAATAAAAATAAAATCTTAAAAAAAAAAGTTCTTGACCTGAAAACTATTCCTATTCTGATTAGTCCTTCTAAAGAAAAAAAAAAAAAAATTTTATAGCTTACACAATTTTTTTCACACAATATTATTAAAAAGATAACATTGGCAAGTCTCATTTTGTAATCTGTCTTTCTGCATAATGATTTTTAACTTTCTTAAATTTTATATCTGTATTATTCAATGCCACTTTTCAAGTTCCATTAAAATTCAAGAGATTTATTCATTAATTTTTTAAATGCATATAATTTAACACTCAAAGTTCTGCCTATCAGACCAAAGTAGGTTTAAAATACATAGACCCAATGAGGGGAATTCAATTCTTTCCTAAGAATGATTTCATTGGCCAGTACACCAAAATTTTCATCAGGATTTAAGTATGTGAACTAAATCTAGTGTGTTTTACTTAGTATGGTACTTACTAATTGGTAGATATCTCAACTGAATTTTATACAGAAACATTTCACACAAATTAATAATTCAAAATATATGTATATAAACCTCTGATGCAATGCCCTAATCCTTATACCAGCTGAGCAGACACATATATTAAAGAATGCAGACCCTTTAAATGCCCACAATTACACCAACTTCTACAAAGGTACTCCTAAGTATGTCTTGGCAATTCAAATGTATTACAGTGAAATTCAGTTGAACTCTCTCTGTGCTGATATGGGAAAACCTTGATCATGTGCTGTATCTCTGGGCCAAGTTGGCATTTCGGGACTGATTTTGGTCCACCTTAGCACTCTATATGTTGGTAAAAAAGGAAACAACAGTTTGGGGGTGGAATATAGGAAATTGAATCAAGGACATCAATGATTTTATTGTTGTTGTTTTCTGGCTGGAACCAGCCTTGTCTGCTCTGGGCTCCAGCAGGCCTGACTGACCACAGGTCGAGTCTCCAGAGTCTCCCAAGGACACTAATGATTTTTGAGGCTTACAAGAACCTTCCTTTTATTTCCTGCTTTTGACTTTAATATCCCACATTGCCAAATAGCTAAAGAAATACATGTGAGGTTTCTTATCCTAGCTAACACCCCCTTTCCTAGAGATTGTTAGCTTCCAGTGGCCCTTATTTCTTGATTCTTACATACCCCTCTCTTCTGACACCTGTACACCATGACACCAGATCATTACCAAACTGTTTTGATGTCAGTGCCATCCTCTGCCAACCACTTTGTCCTGGAAGCAATAGTCTGTACTGTGCTCTGTCAACTTTTCCAGCCATAGTCCAGTTTTGCTATCATTAAGACAGTATAAATTATAAATTATAAATTATATAAAGTATAATTATATATAATTATTATTTATATAATTATAAATTATAAATTATAAATTATATAAAGTATAATTATATATAATTATCGGGAGCCGGCCCCTCCCCCCACGGTCTATCTTCCCGTCGCTTTGGATTCACTTCTCCGCCAGTCCTACCTTTCAGAAAGTGGTTGATTTTCTGTTTCAAAATTGCTGTTCTTCTCTTCGATCTCCCGTTGGATTTGTAGGTGTTTGCAATCTTTAGATAAGCTATCTAGCTGATCTCCTGCTACCTGAAGTAGTCTCAGCCTGCTACTTCTCCGCCATCTTGACTCCTCTCCAAACATGTTATTTCTTATAATGATATTTGTGACCTTCCATTGGTTGCATAAGATACATCAAACATTTATTTGGATTTTCCTGACTCTAAAAAAACTTAGCTAAATTTAACTGACTTTTCTTGACCACCTCTCAGTTAGCAAATATTTTAAAATAGGTAATGTTTGTGAACTCAAACTGTATTCTTATGAATCACTATTTTTTTTAAATCACTTATTTTTATGACTTTGCTTGATTGTAGATTTGAATGACTTGAGATCTCTCTTGCCTCAGAAATTGCTGTTACAATTCACTTTAAATGAAAGTGTCACTCACAGTCTTGACAATTAACCCAGTTAACCTGCTCTGTTAAAAAGTTAATATCAGACTTAACCTCATGTACTGAACTGTTTCTCATCCTGTCAGAAATGCATTTCATTTCTGAGAAAGCCATATTTTGTTCCCTTTACATTAGGATTTCTAATTAATTGCACAACATGGAGTTGCTACGAGCGCTTACCTGACAAACATCAAAAGTGGGATGTATAAGACCTAGAATTCAGAATGTAAAAATCAAGCCATGTAACAAATACTTCTATCCCCTGGTTAAAAAAGCTGTAGTAATTCCTGACAAACTAATGCAAAAGTCACTGAATTCATTATATAACAGTGAGATTTCTTATACCTTATCTCTTCTTTAAAACCAACTTTCATTTCCTCTTCTTGTGGGAAGCCTTCCTGCACATTTAAGAGATGTTATATTATTATAATTTTTATCCCTTCTCCATAGGGGAAAAACTTTCCTTCCCTTCCAAATGCCCATCATGCTAATTTTATGTCTTTTTTATTATACTAAAATTTTTAAATCTTCATCATTATAATTGCTTTTGGTCTTATCTTCCCTGTGAATATTCTATGAGATATAACAGTATTATTCCTGATAGCCCACATATTGAGAATCACAATGCTTTGCACATGGTTAGCACTCAATCCACATATTTAAAGGATGAAAATTGTGTGATTGGATAGTCTTGTACTAGTTTTATTGCAGCATTTATTCTTTGTACTGTTAATAAAATTGTCCCATGAGTACTAAAGTATGATCTAAAATTTTTTAAAGAAGGAGAACTAATAATATGGTGCCTTTGTGTTTAATATTACCTCTGTCTAATTGTTGTATTCTTATTTCTCATATGGAAAATAATAGTCGTGCCAATTGTTTTTTTGCCACTGTACGTCCAATGGGAATCACACAGGCAATCAATTCACTAAAATGGCTAACTATGTCATTAAATGGTAAATTATGTTAGAATGTCTGAAAGTTCACAGAAGGAAGATTAAGACTAAGAAAGAAATGATGATATATAGCAGCATGCATGATACTTGACAGAAGAGGTCTGAGTTTGAAATCTATCAGAGATAGTAAGTGCATGACCCTGTAAGAATTGGAAAATTATACACATGTAAAGTAAGAATAAATCTTAAACTATGTACTTTTTGTATAATTTACATGAAATTGGGGAAACTCATGACTATACAAATATACTTCTAGTGATTTGGTACTTCTGTTCAAGTAATGTGGTTTGCTTTGTGGAAGTTATTTAAAAATGAAAAACCCTTTTTAAATGCTCAAATCAAATACTGTTGTGTAAGTTGTGCAAATCAGGGGAAAATACCGTTAGACATGTCACTTATAGAAAATATTGAATACAGTAATGATTGAATTTTAATATTCACTTTTATTTTCTGTTCAATTATGTATTTTGTTAACTTCTGAACCTACGTTTAAGAAAGCTACATTTGTGAAAACTTAAACTGACTTTTATACAGTGTATTAAGCATTACCTTGATTTATTGTTTCATTATTTTTCTATTGGCAATCATAACTAAGTTATTGATTTTCGAAGAGATGAACTCCAAGAAAAAAAAGGAACATTTTTTTTTTCTCTTAGAGAATACAATGCCATTTCTTCCACAGAAATATTGATGGATTGAGTTTTTTATTCATATTAAAATGGAAGGCTGAATTAACTCATAATGCTTTGAAGTAACTATTATCTTTTATTAACTAGTGGAAAAAATAACATTTCCTATGCTCAGCACAGAAAAATATATATAAACATATTAAAATTATGGTGATATTTTACACAAAACTTTCAAGGAATTCTAAGCTTAAATTTGAGATTTATTTTAAAAATAACCTTTTTTGGGTGCCTGGGTGGCTTAGTGGGTTAAGCCTCTGCCTTTGGCTCAGGTCATGATCTCAGGTCCTGGGATTGGCCCCACATCAGGCTCTCTGCTCACCAGGGAACCTGCTTCCCCTTCTCTCCCTGCCTGCCTCTCTGCTTCTTTCTCTGTCAAATAAATAAATAAAATCTTTAAAAAAAAATAAATAACCTTTTATGAGATTTGTCCATGATGACATATTTGTTTTTAATAATTTATTGGAAAATAAAGTAAAAAGTGAAAAATAATCATCCACATTTCATCAGAGCTTGACACTTTTGTTAATTTGATTTATTTTCTTCCAGATGGAACATATGAAATATATAAATAAGTTGTTTTGTCAACAAATACTAGTCTACACTTTCACAGTTATTTCTACATATGAATGCATGATATTTGATTTATTAGGTCTGAGATACCTGGAGATCGTTTTGGTTTTGTTTTGTTTTTTAAGATTTTATTTATTTGTCCAAGAGACAGAAAGAGCAAAGGAAGCATCAGGCAGAGGGAGAAACAGGCTCCCTGCTAGGCAAGGAGCTTGCAAGGAGCTGGATGTGGGACTGGATCCAGGACCCTGGATTCATGACCTTAGCCCAAGGCAGACAATTAACTGACTGAGCCACGCAGATATCCCAGAGATGGACATTGTTAAAGATGATTTTAAGTTAATAAATACTAAAAGGAATTATTCTCTAGAGTGTATGAGACTCAATCAAGACCTATGGAATTTATGCCATTCTCAAGAGCCTACAGACAGATTATTTAGGAACATAGAAATAATTCATAAAACCTTCTTGCCTGCAAGATTATTTACATACCAGATCCAATAACTCCTGATACTGGTATTTTTAAGGTCATAGATATAATGGGATTACACTACAGTCATTTGCTTGAAATTAGATTCAAGATATATAGCAATCTCTCCTTAGATCCCATCCAAAGCAACTTAAGATCTAGCAAGATTCCTTATGGAATCTCAAACTGCCAATGTGAGCTGACAAAATGAGCACTCTTAGTATCAAGTCTAGTAGAATAAGATTTTTGTTTAGTGTACGGGTGAAATAACTCAATACCTATAACATGTTTTTCATTTAAAATTTTTTTTAAATTCTAGTGAGTTAACATACAGTGCAATATTGGTTTCAGGAGTAGAATTCAGTGATTCATCACTTATATAGTAATTTTAATTAACTTTTCTATAGTGGCTCAGATTCTTGATGTTTAAAATAAATTATATGCATCTGACGTATTGACTTAGAGAATTAAGAAGGGCAGATGTTTCAGACATTACAAATTTAGATACTAATGGATTTGAATGAACACATTTCTCTTTTTTTTTTCTTTATCAAGTTTTTGTTTAAATTCAAGTTAGTTGGGGTGACTGGGTGGCTCATTCGGCGAAGCATCTGCCTTCATCTCAGGTCATGATCCCAGGGTCTTGGGATCCAGCCCCACGTCCAGCTCCATGCTTAGCAGAAAGCCTACTTCTCCTTCTGATGGCCACTATTCCTCTGCTTGTGCACGTGTGCTCTCTGTCAAATAAATAAATAAAATCTTTAAAATAAATAAGCCAATAACATAATAAAGTAATAAATATTATTTATATATTATATATAATAATAAAATAAATAAATAAGTTAGTTAACATATAGTATAACATTAGCTTCAGGTGTAGAGTCTAGTGATTCATTACTTACATACAACACCCAGTGCTTATCACAAGTGCCCTCCTCAACACACTTCATCCGTTTAACCTGTTCCCCTCATCTCCCCTCTAGTAACCCTTAGTTTGTTCTCTACAGTTAAGAATCTGTTTTCTGGTCTGCCTCTCTTATTTTTTCCCCTAGTTCACCTGTTTTGTTTCTTAAATTCCACATCTGCGTGAAATCATTTGGTATTTATCTTTCTCTGACTATTTTGCTTAGCATAATATTCTCTAGCTCCATTCATGTCATTGCAAATGACAAGATTTCATTCTTTTTGGTGGCTGAGTAATATTCCTGTGTGTGTGTGTGTGTGTGTGTATAATATATATATATATATATACCACCTCTTCTTTATCCATTCATCAGTCGATAGACATTTGGGCTCCGTCCATAATTTGGCTATTGCTGATAATGCTACTATAAATATTGGGGTGCATATATACCTACAAATCAGTATTTTTTTTTTAAGATTTTATTTATTTGAGAGAGAGAGAATGAGAGAGAGAGCATGAGCATGAGGGTGAGGGGCAGAGAGAAACGTAGACTCCCCACCAAGCAGGGGGCCTGATGTGAGGCTAGATCCTGGGACTCCAGGATCATGACCTGAGTGAAGGCAGTTGCTCAACCAACTGAGCCACCCATGTGCCCTCAAATCAGTATTTTTATATCCTTTGGGTAAATACCTAATAATGCAATTGCTGGGTCATAAGGTAGTTCTATTTTTCACTTGTAGAGGAACCTCCATACTCTCCCAGAGTGGCTGCACCAGTTTGCATTCCCAGTAACAGTGTAAGAGGGTTCCCCTTTCTCTTTATCCTCACTAATATCCTTTGTTTCCTGTGTTGTTAATTTTAGCCATTCTAAAATTAACATAGTTAATTTAAATCATAATCATAGTTTTTTGGCTTAAAAATTTTAAGGACTAGTTCATATATCTTGGGGAAATTCATGTTGAATGCACACATATCTATTAACTAATATATGCCAGTTGCTTTTACCTACAAATTCATCTAACTTCCCCAAGTTTGAACCAGTCCTTATAATTATAATTACATAAGTGTCTTTATAATTTATAAACCAAAAAACTGTGAGAGAGAAAGAGATGCCTAGGTAGCATTAGTACTATAATACAAATAAAATCTGACCCTTAAGGACATGGATCTTTTCTATTTTCACAAATAGCTCCATAATAGCATTACATGCAACATATGCTACATATATACTTCCTCACAAGTTTATAGTCATATAAAAGAGAACCACAAGGCACCTGGTTGTCTCAGTTGGTTAAGTGTCTGACTTTGCGTCAGGTCATGATCTCAGGGACCTGGGATCCAGCCCCATGTCAGGCCCCCTGCTCAGCAGGGAGTTTGCTTGTCTCTCTCCCCTTCCTGATGTTCGTACTCTCTCTCAAACAAATAAATAAAAATCTAAAAAAAAATAAAAAATAAAAAATAATGTAACATAAATCATATTCACCTAAAATAGTTGATTTATAAACTAACTAGACATATTTGATGTTAAAACAAGAAAAAAGGACTTATCTGTTAAGAGGTCAATGAGAATGGATTAAAATGCTGCTTCTCAAACTTCTATATGTATTTCATGGGCATCTTGTTAAAGTGCAGATTTAACTTTATTAGGTCTGGAGTGGAGCTTAAGGAGCTACGTTTCTAACAAGTGTAGGTGATACTGATGGTACACATCCGTGGACTACATTTTGAGTAACCATGAATTGTAGGACTAATTATTTACAATTTGAAAAACTAAGCTTTCTTTTTTATGAGGAGCTACCAAAATGAAGACAGAAATCTTCACAGATGTTTTTAAACCATATTAAAAGTGGCAAGTACTATAGCATTTTTTTTCTGTATGATTTTTTAATCTTCATGGATTAGATTGGCTAACATTGGTACAAAGCTGACAGTGTCTCTTGTACCCATGTATCTACCTAAAATGTTCAGTTTCTCTCTTCTCAGCATGTAAGGTCTCATTAGCACCTGTGATTTAAAAAGCCCAAGTTTCTCCCAGCAAGATGTGGTTTTATTAATATGTGTTATATTTATATATCTCTCATTTTATGATGTTATTATGTGCAACCAAATGTATAGTTATTGTTCTAGGACCTGTTTACTTCATAAATATTGATGGCTGAAGGTGTGAATCTTGCTAGGGTCTTTGCATAACTATGTGAGAGTAAACATTAAACAAAAAATGACAAGAATAAATGAAAATAATAACTTGTCTTAAATGGCAAGGAAAATGACAAGAATAAGAAAATAAAAGTCATGAAAAGAATATGTTTGCTAGTGCTCACTTCGGCAGCACATATACTAAGAATATGTTTGCTAGCTGCTAATAAATTTGAATGTTATTATTTTTGAAGAAATAAATATATGGACATCTAATTATCTCTTTCAGGAGAATTAAGAATTGTTCACTAAATATACTGTTTGAAATACCTTTATTTGGTTTTTCTTAGCACTGTGGTATGATTGTAAATGTTTAACAACTAGCTTTCTGTAATAAAAAAGCCAGATTTGCAGCATTTTCAGATAACCACAGTGTAAACATTCACTATGGTCAATTTCAAGCAACCAACATGACGTTTGTGAGCATAGAGTTAGGGAAAGGTGCACAGATGGGTCTTGCAGGCCAGTAGAAAACATTTCCAACACACCACTGATTTAGTAAGCTAGAGCACCATTTTGTTTTAAAAATGTAACATAATTGTCAATGAACATTCTTTGTACAATGTACTATATGTTTTCAATTATAAAATGTGGAAAATGCAGGTAAGATGAAGACAAAATTAGTTATAAATCTAACATCCAAGGAAATGTCATTATATATCTGTATCTAACTTTGAGAATTTTTTTATCATTTTATTTCTTGAGAATTTTTATTAATATATCTACATATATATTTGTTATAAAATTGAAAATCATTTATTTCATTTTTGTGTTCTAACCATTCAATAAATTATATATTAGGATTTACAACAATAATTACTTATTCCTTAAAAATGCATCCTGCCTTGAAGCTGTATTCTATCGATATAATAAATTAAATCTATTCTCTATATACATTTAGAGTTGTTCTAAAATTAGAACATAGTAGGTTAAGGAACATTCTCATATAGAATTCCTTGTGTTTATTAACCTCTTGCTTCTTCAGGGTGAATTCATAAAAGGGACATTACTGAGTATAAATATGTGATTAGTTTTAAGATTTCTGATATGTGTTGCTAAAAGTTTAAACTGCTATAACGGTTGTCTGGGAGACCCTCTTTCATGAAATTCACACGACCTTACTTAGAAAAAAGAAAAAAAAATTTCTGAAGTTTAATTAAACCACACAAAATCCCATTCAATTTTTAAATCTTTATTGACCATTTTCAGTTTTCATTTTTGAATTGCCTGTTAACATAGCTGACCAGCTTTTTTTTTTTTTTGCTATTAATCTAAATAGGATTGTTTATTTAGTAAATAATAAAATATTTAGTAAATAATTTATTTACTAAATATTTACTAAATAAATAAGTTTAGTAAATAATAAGAAAGCATGACTTTCTCTACTTCTTAAACTATAATATTGATATTTTCTGCTTTCTTTACTTCTTAAACTATAATATTGATATTTTCTACTAACTGATATAAAATAAAGGAAGGATGTCCAAAAATCACAATTTATCCTCCCTTCCAACTTCTATTTTTCTAATAAATTTAATGTATGCTCTGACTGCCCAAACTATCATTATTATTATTATTACTATTATTACTATTGTTTTATACAGTAGATACTCATTTTAACTTACCCATATATATACTATTTTGCTATTCCTCATTATTTCATTAACCTCTAAAATATCACTTAGTATCATTTTAGTTCTGCTTAAAAAATAATCTTGACTGTGGGTTCTGTATTGGTGAGTTACTTAAATTTCAATAGTGTGAAATATCAATTTTGTGAAAAAAAATTCACTGCATATGAGATTATAGATTGGAAATTATTTCCTTTTAGCACATCGAAGATATTTCACTGTCTTCTGACTGCTACTCTCACTTTCAAAAGATAGCTCTGAATCCAAAGACTCTTTCCTTGACAAGTGCTATGTTTATTCTGTTGACTGTTCTTAAAGTTTCTCTCGTTTACTCTGGGTATCTAAAATTCTTTTGTTGTTGGGCTATGAATTGCTTTCTGTTTTTTATGCTTTGAGTTCATTGTTGTCTTGCAATTGGATAATTTAATGCCTAGTGGAAACATCATCCCTGTTCTTGCTCTCCTTTCTTAATCCCCTAATTATATGTGTCAGATTTTTTATTGTTCCCTACCCTTTCCAGTATAATTTCTATATTTTCATGTCACCATGCTTGATTATGTATATTTTATTCTGACTTATCTGTGGGATTAATTCTTTTTTTAGCTATGTGTATTCTCAAATCTTTCCACTATGTTTTCTGTTTATTTTTCACACAGGAAATGCCAATTTAAAATTCAAATTATTCAATGATATGTTTATATTTTCTTTTCTATCTCCACAGTAATTTTAATGCCTGGAGTAATTCTGCTAGCTGAATTAAATCTAGGTCTGTTCTGTTGTTTGTTGTTTGTAATCATTTTCATTCATGTTGTTTTGTCTCCTGTGTTTGGTTATCTTTGATTTCATGCTGGATGTTATATTTGAAAAACTATCCTGTTCATTGGCAACATCCATGATAGGGTGACAGAAACTGACATTATTTTACATTTTTTCAGTTTCTTTAATGCCTGTTTAATGTAAGACAGATGGATTCTCATGTCTACTTTTGCTTTCAGTGTGTTGTGATATCACATATTGCCTAGCCTCTAAAAAACTCTACTTATTTTATACCTAGTAGGATAGAGAGAGAAAACAGATAGGGAGAGTGGGAGGGAGTGAGAAAGTGAGAGAGAGAATAGTAAAGTGAAATAATATCTTCTTTATGTCCTCTGTACCACACATAAAGAACCACTGATTTAAACAAATTACAATAATAGAAACTAAGTGGCCTAATAATGTGCCATACTGGTTATTATTAATTTTCCCATACAGATGCTATCTCCAGCTTTGATGTCTATTCTTTTCCATGAGAAGATGATCCCTTTTGACTCCCTTACTTAGGCTGCCTTGCCATTGAAAGGCAAGAGCAGAAATGTGAAGGGAATGAGGTCTGATGTAGGCCATGGGAACCTCTTTCAACCTAACTTAACAAATTCTGCAGCATTTCTTCTATCCCCCACCTACCACTTTTCCTTAGTTGTCACATCACTGTTTCATCCCTTTGCCTTTTTAGAGATGAGATATAAATGGCTTTATATTTTTCCTGATTCTTGCAGTTTCACCATCTTTTGTTGGTTCTCTTAAGCTTGTCCCGAACCACTGAAGATAGTTGAGGCCTTACGGATAACAACCATTGACACTGGTGCCTTTTTTTGTAATGTTGTGAATGTTAGCCCCAAAACTACAATGTTAAAGAAATAACATTTTCTTCTTTCCTCTAAATCATGCGGGTCTACAATCTTCCATCTTTATGGATAAGTAGAAATGTCCATCCTCGTTGCTATTTCACTAGTAAAGTGCCTGGGAAATGCTAAAAGTACTCCACAGTAGGTACCCTCAAAGACAGCCCCTGATGATCTCCACATCCTATTATTCCTATCTTTAGGTAATCCCTCCTTCCCCATAAGTGTGGACTAGACCTTTGACTTGCTTCTAAAGGATTCTAAAGAAATATTTCACTTTCAAAATTGCTATAAAAAGATGGTGGTTACTATCTTGGGTAATTTCTCTCACACACTCTCTGTTTTTAATGGCTCATTCTGGGGGAAACCAGCTTCCATGACGTGAAGTAGTCCTGTGGAGTAATGCACAGGGTGATGATACCAAGGCTTCCCAAAATCCACAGGAGGGAGCTTAGAAGTTGCCTCCATCATCTGTTTGAGACAAGCCTTCAGATATGACCACAGCTCCATCTGACAGCTTGACTAAAAATTCAGGAGAGATCTTGAGCCAAAATGCACTCAACTAAGCCATGCCTACATTCCTGACCCACAGAAACTGTGATGTAATAAATGTTTATTGCTTTAAGATGCAAACATTTGGGATAATTTGTCAAGCAGTAATAGATAACTAATACAGACTTTTCTTTCTTGGTTTATAAGGTTTATCTCTTGTACTCTTTGCTCAGGCACAAATCCCCACTTGACCTCTTGTCCATCTCTTCTCTGTATCTTTCCTGGGGCAACTTCCTAAATGTATACACCTGCCTAGACACAAAATCACTCATCCCTCCTGATGTCTTCCCACTTTTCAGGGGCATTGCTAGTAAATACGGTGAATGTCCTCACACCACACTTTGTTCTCAAGTCCCACTGATCTCTCTGCCCTTTCCAAACAAAGAAAATATTCTTTCCTTAAATTATTAAAAAATTCTACCTGGACTTTGTATTTTGGGGCACATCACATGATATCAATGTGCCTAAAGGTTCATAAAAGCCTCATTACCTCCAATTGTCAACTTTTCAACTCTACTATAGCATAGGAGGAAGAGTCACAGAACTTGCCTTTCAGTTTTATATTGGTTGAAAGGGAAATTACACACACAAATTAATAATTTCACTTTGCCTCAGAGCTATTTTTTTATGCCAAACTCACTAGAATTCTATAATCACAAACTTCTTTTTAGGAAATGGCTTTGCATGTCTACTCCAAGCTCTCTCAGTTTAAGATCAAACTTAATAATTTGTTATTAAGTGCTTCAGTGTTATGACTTTCCCCTTAATGAGTTATTCATTATGATCCCACCTCCAAGTGGAATGTATCTTTCTTTGTCATTGTTTGTACATATTTATTATGTACAATTATTATTATAATTCAGAAAGAGATCATATTCTCAGACATTGGCATGTCTGAGAAAGTTTTTGAAACCTTTATATTTGAATCACAATATAACAACTATCAAATACTTTGTTCTTATGATCAAATGTATCTTTCTCTGTAAAACTCCATTGTCTTATAGCATTTAATATTTTAAAAGTGATGTTTGAGGAGAATCAGAATTTCTTTTATATATAAGCTTATCACCAAGGACTCAAGGAAAAAACTTATTTCAGTCAACCTGAAATTTTGGTGTCTTCAAAATTATTTCCACTGGGCTTGTTATTGGCCTTGTAGCTTAGTCCTTCCATTATCTATACAAAACCTTCACCATGGTTGTCTTCATATGCCAACAATCCATCTGTATAAAAGTGAGCTAATTTTAATATATTTTATAGTCAATTCTTATCTCTCAGGCTAACACTGCTGTGTTTTCTACATACTGCTAATTAGTCTTTTCTGTGGTCTCAGGAAGATGAATTACTATATAATCTGTGTTTTCCCTTTCATTCTGGTCCTGCAAACCTTGATTTATGCTAATTACTCTTCAGAAGGGTGAGGATAAATCATATTTTTGCAATTTTCTTTAATGACACATTGTTTTTGTCCATTCAGGCTGCTCTAACAGATCACTATACACTGTGTGGGTTATAAACAACAGAATTTTATTTCTCACAGTTCTGGGGGCCAGAAAGACAAAGATCAAGGAGCTGACAGATTTGGTATCTGGTATGAGCCCTTTTCCTGGTTCATAGACAGACATGTTCCTTCTTTGTCCTCACAAAGCAAAAGGAATAAAGGAACTCTCCACAGTCACTTTTGTAAGGGCACTAATCCCATTCAAGGGGGCCCTGCTCTCATGACCTAATCACCTACTAAATTCCATACCATCACATTGAGGATTACATTTCAACATATGAATTTACAAGGGACATAAACATTCAGTCCACTGCCTGCATACACTGTAGACTTCTTCCATTCTTTCCTCCATACTAGAAATATAATTAAATTTTAGAAACAGGTATTTATTAAGATAGTAGTGGAGAAATTTTAAGTTCCTTCAATGATGGCAATTGAATTTGAGTCATTCAAATAACTACTGGGAAAAATTTCTGTTCAAAAAATACCTAATCATTAGGTAGCTAAGGAGCTCCTTGAAGCCTGGATATAAAGGTAAAGGTGCAGATTACTGCCTGGGAGTTAACAGTGAAAATATTCCTCCCACTGAGATTAAATCTCTCTACAGTAGGTTTTCATTGCTGCATCTACCTTGTAATTAACATAAACATAGTTGTAAAAAAATTACTGCCTCATCTTTTGGAAATAAGAGGTTATTTGATCAAATTAATGACATAATTTAGAACCAATAAAACATTTAGGATAAAAAAACTCTTAGGGGCACCTCAGTGGTTCAGTCAGTTAAGTAACCAACTCTTGATTTTGGCTCAGGTCATGATTTCAGGGTTGTGAGATTGAGGCCCCTGCTGGCCACACTGGGAGTGGAGCCTACTTAAGATTCCTCTCTCCCTTTATCTTCACCCACCCCTTCTCTAAAACAAAACAAAACAAAAAAACCTCTTAGAATCTGTTGCCATGAGAATCCCATACATGAACTGTTTTCAGTTAGTTGACTTTCAATCACTTAAAATGTATTCACAAGAAGATACCTAGATGTCCACAGGCCTTAAGAGCTAAGTGATCGATAACGTGATGAGCTAAGTGATCAATAACAGGCAAAACACAAAACACAAAACAAAAAACACACCTTTGAAACTCTTACGAGGAATTTAGGACTCAAGCTCCATATGCACTCATAAGTAAACTTTATTTTTTTTTTTAAGATTTTTATTTATTTATTTGACAGAGAGAGATCACAAGCAGGATCATGACCTGAGCCGAAGGCAGAGGCTTAACCCATTGAGCCACCCAGGTGCCTCTCATAAGTAAACTTTAAACATTATTTTAGGAATGCAATCCTGATACATGTGACATTGTTCCACTGGTTTTGCAAATGTTTTTTCATTTGTTCATTCATTCACTCACTCATTGATTCAATAATACATCTATCCACCCAGAATGGTAATTGAGGTAAATAGCCTCTAAGTGGTTCACAAATAAGCGTCACATCTTAGAATTTATCCCCTTGTGAGATCCCCTCCTGGAGTATGGACTAGACCAAGTGACTCACTTCCAATGAATAGAATGTAGCAAAAGTGATGTCACTTCAGAGATTAATTAGAAAAGGATTGTGACCCCTTCCAATAAATTCCGTCTCATTCCTTCTCTCTCTCTTGGAGCCCCTTATTCTGAAAGAAACACGATAGCATGGTATAATAGCCCTATGGTGAGGCTTATGCGCCAAGGAGCTGATGCTTCTGGCCAAATGCCAGTGACAGTCTGAAAGTAGCAAACAGCCAACTGAATGACCTTGGAAGTCGATTTTCCCCAATGAAGCCCTGAGATAATAACAATACTGGCCAAGACCTTGATTGTAGCCTCATAAGGGGTACTGAATCATACACCTCTCTGTGTGGTATCTGAATTCCTGACTCAGACAGACTGTGAAATAATAAACTGCTGAGTTTGGGTTTAATTTGTTACACAACAATAGATAAATAACACAGGAAAGTACATGAACTCTGAAGTCAAATGACCTGTGATGGATTCCTGGTTCCATAATTTTTGGTTTCTTTACTTTGGACAATTTATAAACTCTATCAGTGTCTTTGCTTTTGAATAATAATAGTATCTCTCACATTACGTTATTTTCAGTAAAAAAACTAAAATATGCATACAAAGAGCTTAGACCAGTGCCTGATCAAAGTAGACAATAAATGCTCTTTATTAATTCTCATTCATCTGAACAATGAAATAAAGGAAATAAAATCCTCCCAATTAAATCTGTGAAATTGAGCATGTGACATAATAATCATGGGTGTCAGTATTTTTTCATTAGTCAAGAAATATTTTCTAAACACCAATTCTGCATCAATGTCCTAGCCTCTGCAGTGAACAAAATAGAAAAAACAAAACAAAACAAACAAAAAAACCCTACATTGAAGAATATTACTCTCAAGGAAAAGAGACAGCCAATGAAAAAGTAAACACAATAAATAAAATTGATGATATGTTAAATGGTGATAAGTACATAGAAGAAATATACACCATGCATATTTTAATATGATATTTTAAAATCTCATTCAGCTTGAAATATTTTCTAAATGTCATTGTGATTTTCTTTGATTAATGAGTTGTTTAAAAGTGAGTTGCTTAATTTCCAGACTGTTTAGAATTTTTACAGATATTTTTACTGATTTTGATTTTTTAAAATATTTTATTTATTTATTTGAGAGGGAGACAGTGAGAGAACACAAGCAGGAGAAGGAGGGGAAGGAGAAGCAGGCTCCCCACCATGCAGGGAGCCCGAAGCCTGGATGGGGCTTGATCCCAAGACCCTGGGATCATGACCTGAGCTGAAGGCAGATGCTTAATGACTGAACCACCCAAGCACCCCACTGATTTTGATTTTTTTAATTCATTTTTATTTATTTATTTATTTTTAGTTGACATACAGTGTAATATTAGCTTCAGGTGTACAATTTAGTGATCAAGCACTTCCATACAATACCCATTGCTCATCTCAAATGCCCTCTTTAATTCACTCACCCACTTCTCATCTAGTAACCATCAATTTGTTTTCTATAGTTAAGAGCCTGTTTCTTGGTTTGCCTCTCCCTCTTTTTTTCCCTATGCTTATTTTTTTGTTTCTTAAATTCCAAATATGAGTGAAATCTATAGTATTTGTCTTTCTCTGACTTACTGATTTCAATTTAAATTCCTTGTAATCAGAGACCATATTTGTATAATTTCAAATCTTTGAAATTTATTGATACTTTTTTTTTAAATCACTCAGTATGGTCCATCTTATTGAACAATCTATGTATGCTTCAAAAAATGGTTATGTTATCTTTGTTGAATATAGTGTTTTATACATATCTGCTAGGTTATATTGGCTTATAATGTTTAAATCTGTTATGTCTGAGAAATGGATGTTAAAACATCTAAATATGTTTGTGAATTTGTCAGTTTCTGCATCATATATTTTGTATATAATTATTAGCTTCATCCACATTGGCCCCTGTTATTCCTTTTTAATGAATTTACTAAATGGATCATAACATTTATCTTTGGTAATAGTTGTTTTAAATTCTATTTTGCTTGGTATTAATTTAGACATTAGCTTTCCATATGTGGTCCCATCATTTTACTTTTAACAATATCTAAAGTTCATATCTTGTGAACAGTGTATAATTGAATATTGTTTTTTATACAGTCTGATAATTTCTCACTTTATTTGGAATATTTAGTCCACTTACATTTGGTGTATTTTTTTTATGTTTGGGATTATACCTACCATCCTGCTATTTGTTTTCCACTGTCTTATGGTCTATACTGTTTCTAATATGAAGTCAGTAGTAATTCATAATACTGTTCCTTTTTTTCAGTGTGAACTGAATTTATGTCTTTCAGCATATTTGGAAATTTTTGCTTATTAATTCTTCAAATTACCTTGTCTTTCCTATCCCTCTAGGGCTTTAATTACATTGTAGTAGAACTTCTGATACTCTTCAACAGGTACCAAAGTTTCTGTTGTATTTTTCCTCACTCTGTTCCAAGCTTTTCAGGTTGGATAATTTCTATAATTCCATCCTTAAGTTTGTTGACCTTTTTTTCTCCCTGTCATCTCTAATCTGCTGCTAAGTTCATCTAATATTTGGGGATTTTTTTGTTTTGTTTTTTTAAATTAACTATATATATTTATCTATATCTATATCTATGTATCTATATACATATACATATATATATATACACACACATACATATATTTAAGATTTTATTTATTTATTCGACAGGCACAGAGACAGCAAGAGCAGGAACATGAGCAGGGGGAGTGGGAGAGGAAAGTGAGAGAGGGAAGGCAGGCTTCCTGATGAGCAAGGAGACCGATGTGGGGTTCAATTCCAGGATCCTGGGATCATGACCTGAGCTGAAGACAGATGCTTAATGACTGAGCCACCAAGGTGCCCCCATATAATGTATTATTTGTTTCAGGGGTACAGGTCTGTGATTCTTCAGTCTTACACAATTCACAGCACTCACCATAGCACATACACTCCCCAATATCTGTTCCCCGGCACCCTATCCCTCCCCAACCCACTCCAACAACCCTCAGTTTGTTTCCTGAGGTTAAGAGTCTCTTATGGTTTGTCTCCCTCTCTTGGTTCATCTTGTTTCATTTTTCCCCACCTTCCCCTGTGATCCTGTGTCTTGTTCCTCAGATTCCTCATATCAGTAAGATCATATGATAATTATCTTTTTCTGACTGACTTATTTTGCTTAGCATAACACCCTCTAGTTCCATCCATGTTGTTGCAAATGGCAAGATTTCATTTTTTGATGGCTGCATAATATTCTGAGGTGTGTGTGTGTGTGTGTGTGTGTGTGTGTGTGTGTGTCACATCTTCTTTATCCATTCATCTGTTGATGGACATCTAGGCTCTTTCCATAATTTGACTATAGTAGACATTGCTACTATAAACACTGGGGTTCACGTGCCCCTTTGGATCACTACTTTTGTATCTTTGAGGTGAATACCCAGTAGTGTGACAAGGTAGCTCTATTTTCCACTTTTTGAGGAACCTCCATACTATTTTCCAGAGTGGCTGCACCAGCTTGCATTCCCACCAACAGTGTAGGAGGGTTCCCCTTTCTCCACATCCTCACTAACACCTGTTGTTTCCTGACTTGTTAATTTTAGTCATTCTGACTACTATGAGGTGGCATCTCGCTGTAGTTTTAATTAATATTCCCTGATGTTGAGTGATGTTAACCCCTTTAAATGTGTTTAATTTCAGGAGTTTTAATTTCTGTGTAGAATTTTCTTTTGATTCTTTTTAAACATTTTTCTATTTTCTACCAAGATATTCAATTTGTTCATTTATTATAAACGTGTTATATCTTCTATCATAATTATTTCTGTTAATCTAAAATTTCATTTATTTCAAGGTCTGTCAGAATTGACTGCCCTGGGTCACCTGGGGGGCTCAGGTGGTTAAGTGCCTTGCCTGACTCTTGATTTCTGCTCTGGTCATGATCTCAAGGTTGTAGGATTGAGCGCTATGTTGGGCTTTGCTCAGGAGTCTGCCTGAGATTCTGTTTCTTCATCTGCTCTTTCCCATAGATTTTATTTTCATAAGCATTTAATATCTCACAATGTATTTTTGTTGTTGTGTTGTTTTCAACACTTACTTATCCTTTGAAGTTTACTATTTACCATTTTTATTAACTATTATTATTTACTTACTATTTTTATTTACCATTTTTATTTATATACTATTATTTACTATTTTATTTACTATTTACTTGTTAATTTTTAATTATTTACTACTTAGTATTTTTATTTATTTACTATTTACTATTTGCTATTATTTAATATTTACTATTATTTTTATTTACTATTTACTATTTTTTACTGTTTATTTACTATTTTTTATTTTACATTTACTATTTTTTTACTATTTAATTTTTACTACTATTTTTACTATTTACTATTATTATTATTTACTATTTACTCTTTATTTTTTATTTTTACTATTTATTTATTTACTATTTATTATTTTTTACAATTATTATTACTATTTACTTTTACTATTATTTACTATTTACTATTTTTTATTATTTGCTATTATTTATTATTTTTACTACGTACTATTTATAATTATTTACTATTTTACTACTTTTATTGACTATTTACTATTTTTACTATTTATTTACTATTTATTTCACTATTACAAAATAGTAAAATTTACTATTTACTATTATTTACTATTTACTATTATTTTTTTACTATTTATTTACTGGTATTATTTACCATTTACTATTTTTTTACTATTTATTTACTGGTATTATTTACCATTTACTATTATTAATTTACTATTATTATTATTTACTACTACTACTATTATTATTAATATTATTACTAAAATTATTTTTACACATATATTTGTCATTTCAAGTGTTCTCAGTTCTTTGAGAGTTTGGTCTCCATCTAGTATCATTTTCTTTTTGCTTAATGAACTTCTTTGTACAGTTCTGGATTATGTGTAGTAAATTTTTCTGACAAAATAAAGCATATATCTCCTAGATTACCTTTCATCCAAGTGTGAACATACAAGCAAGATTTAGCCAATACACAATTTCTGGTTGTGCCTTTATTATGATGTGTCATGACCAGCATTTTTTTTTCCCTCTTCCTAACGCATTTTAATGGTGGCAAAGACTGGAGTGGTTATCACATTCCATGAAATGGAAACCACGTTTTGAGTATAGAAAAGTAACAAATTAGAGGGAACCTAGGATCATGTTGAATTCTAACATGGAAATCCAACATAAAATCTTCAACGCTTATATGAAAATAATATAAATGTCTAATTTACTTATATCATTGTTAATTTTGACTCTTTGCATTACCAAGTGAAATGATATCCTAGCCAATATAGAATTTAGTACTTAGAAATGGAACGCTGACATATTAAAACCTAGGATATGTAACATAGTTTAGCCACTGAACACTGGGCATCAAGGACAGTGTCTGGAAAGTGAATGCTGAGGATCCTATAATACCTCATAAAGTAAACCATGTGCCAATAGAAACTATAATTCTAAGGGAAAATGACTGGTAAAAATTAAGAATGTTTATGCATGTGGCTGCTTTTTTTCTGCTTTTACAAAAATCCGATACAACAGGGATGGATTTTACCTAAATCTAGGCATTATGCAAGATATTATGCAATGAACTTTGACAAGGATGCTTTTTTTGTCTATGACTTAAACTCTAATATGACCAAAGTCTATGAGGATAGGAAAAAGCTTAGCCTGAACTGAAGCTAATATAAGAGATGGTTCTCAAGAAATAAGATTTTGCCCTTAAGCCTTTCTGAAACATCTTCCAGTAATTATTTCTTCCCAGGTAATAGGAGCCAGCCAAGCAGCATACCTGAAATAAAGATCTTTTTCTTTGCACTCAAACCTATTGTTTCGGATGGCCCCAAGTTATATGTGATTAAGTTGAGAGTGACTCTGATAGGCAGAGCAAGAGTCTAGTAAATGAAAGACCAGAGATTTTAGGCTCTGAATGATTTCTAAATATCATTGCCCCAGAATTTCCCAGATTGCAACAGACAGGAACCTTGTAAAGTTGTTTTTTTTTTTTTTAATTTAATTTTTTTCAGTATCCAAAATTCATTGTTTATGCACCACACCCAGTGCTCCGTGCAATACGTGCCCTCCTTAATACCCACCACCAGGCTAAAACCCTCAGTTTGTTTTGCAGAGTCCACAGTCTTTCACGGTTTGTCTCCCGCTCCAAGTTCCCCCAACTCACTTCTCCTCTCCATTTCCTAAAGTCCTGGTAAAGTTTTGAAGAAATTATATTACCAAAAATACCACTAGTTTTGCTGGAGAAAGCCTGAGATTTTTAGACCCCTAAAACAACCTCAAAGAGAATCTCAAAACAGACTCGTAGAAAATAAGTTAAGAAAACGGGCCCCAAGTGGGTCATACTCTTTAATGCCTACTTCAGAGGAGCCAGAGAAGATAATGGACAAAGAACAATCTCACAATAGGTTAAGTTAGAAACCACAGAAGAAAATGGTTGAGGACTTACTGCTCAGAAAGCATAATCAGTGGTAGCCAGAAGGGCTTACCAAGAAATTTATTTTTCTTCTGGAGTAGGGGAAGTCTTAGTAATTTGTCCATTATAAGAACTGATCATTTAATTCAATGGTGAGATTTATATGTTTCTCATTCCCTTAATGGAAGTTTAAATTATAAATATCTTATTCCTACTTACCCATTGTATGTTGGGTATGCTTTTAATTTATACACACTCCCAACAAAAGAGAACCACATATGGACCTGAAAGCTGCATATAAGTCAAAGATCTAAGACTTTGTATTATACATAGTAAGTTTTGGTACTTTGTGATTATATACTTTAGGGTGGGGTTGAATGCATTCTATATGCAAAAATAATTCACTGCCCTGATGTGTTAGCTGTGGGAATTCTTTTTTTATATAGAAATAGAAATTTAGCTGGGTAATAGCCACCAAGAAAAAAAGCTGTATTCCCTAATATCCTTTTTTTATCAGTGTTGCCCTGTGACCACTTTATTACGAGACAATATAAAAACAGACAATACCAGATCAACATGGCAATGGAACTCTGTCTCACAAAATCTGCAGCAACCATCTTGGGAAACCAAACCACAAAGTCTATGGCAATTGGCCCAGAATACTCAGGACTCAGTGAACAATCACTGGGTTATTTGCCTTGCTTCCCTAGCATGCAGCTCAGGACCAACCACACAAAACCAGATATGGACTCTGAACCAATCACGTAACACGATCACTGCTAGCTGGCCTGCCTCAAGTTCTCCAGGCCAAACAATTCAGTCATGCATGAATCTTTCCTTTTTTTTTTTTTTTTCAGTATAAAACTTTCTCATCCCCTTTCTGTCTTTGAGTCTCCCAAATGCAAGTGTTGATGGCTGCCTCCCTTATAAGAATAAATACCCCATTTTTTTGTTTGTTTTGTTTTGTTTTGTTTTGTTTTGTATAGGTCATGTGCATTTGTTTTCATCTCTGGTCAATGGGAACTGTCAAGTACAATTCTGATTTGTCCCTTAAAAGAACTATATATATTTTTTCTTTCTTATTCTTTCTCCTTTTGCTACTGGTTGAACTGAGGCATGTTAAGCATGATTGCGGTAGCTAGAGCAGTCTTATTCAACCACAAAATGTTGAAGGTGGCAGATGGGATGGCCTTTGCTGCCTTTTTGGAGTAGAGACATTATACCAACTCATACTTTATAGGAAACAAAATAAACTTCTATTTTGTTTAAGATATTAAATATTAAGAAATCTTCCTTACAGTATCTGAATGGACACAATAAATAATAGAGAACTAAAAACACCATTTATTTTGAACTAAAATATAATCAACATATAATATAGTAATCTTGTTTAATGATACCATTCAATGAATACTGACATGTGTGTACAATTTTATAATCATTGCAAAAATCAAAACACACATTTTAATTCACCCCAAATATTTCTACCACGGCTCTTTGCAGTTAATTACCTCCTAGCCTATGTCAAGTGTCAATCTATTTTCTGGCCCTTGTGTTGTTTTGCCTTTCCTGAAATGTCATACAAATGGAGTTATGAAATATTTAGTCTTTTGTTCATTCACTTAGCAGGGTATTTTTGAGATTCATTCATATTATTGTGTGTGAAAATGTAAAAATAAAAGGAAGGTTTATGGATAGCGGTAAATAGTGGATCTACCTCCAGCGACAAGTGAATCTGAGTTCTATGGTTACAGTTGCTCTATAGACCCTAGAAGTCCCTGGGAGAGAGGCTCCAAGGCACAAAGGAGGACATTTGACATTTGATAGAGTAAATTATACAAATCCTCACATTATGTAAATCATAGGTAATGTATAAAGGTGGCACTTTAACAAATATCTATTATAAACTATTATTTAGAGATACAAGGTAGCAAGAAAATTACAAATATTTGTGAATATATGTCTCCGTAGAGGAGGACTGATGTGGCAGAGCTTGGATCATGGAACTACTATTTTTCATGATAATCCTCTGTGCATGTATTTTTACTCTAATTAAGGCAATAGATGTTATTAATTAGAAAAAGAATTTTGGTAAAAGATCATAGAGGATGATATACTGATTGATAAGCTGAGAACATGAAGAAATAGAGAATAGAAGCTCAGGAAATTGGAAGAGAGAACATGATGGTGTTGTCTCAATTCAGATCTAAGCCTGGCACAAGGGAGACTAATGTATGAATTCAAAGAAGTGGCCAGATTTGAATAAAGGTAAAATAGAAAAATCCAGGCCTTTTGTTCCTACAGATTTAGGCCACTAGTAATTTAGTTCTTAACAGGTCTTAGTACTGTTTCTGTCAGAAGAGATCATATATCTGAACTGTTAGTACTAAAAAGAAAAACAAAATCTCCTCAGCATGTCAGTTACTCATTTCCTCAGATGGTGTCACTCTGCTCTAGAATTAGGGACGCGGAGCAGAAAAATACAAGGGGAAGAAAAAGGTATTTCTAACAGTAGGTCAGTAGGCAGATGGCTAGTAGCAGACCAGATTCATGGCAGGACCAACATCAAGAGCCACAAGGAATGAATTAGGTTCATGGTTTAGGTTCAAAGCAGAGGACACTAATGAAGGTGGGTATTGCTTTCAGGTCAGGTCTTGGGAAACTGCTTGATGTAAACCAGAAAAGTATTGATTATAAGGACTCAAGGGAGAAATTGTAGAAGAGGAACCAGATTTTTGTGATTGAGTCTAACTTATTGATCCCATTGGACTTGTTGATCCCAAACTTGTTAAGTCCTGATTCTCTTCTCGCTAGCTGGACAATCTTGGGCAAATCACTTCTTAATGTGCTTTACTTTCCTTTTAGGTTGCCTGGATGATAGTCACAATATTAGCAAAATTAACAAAAACAGTATCCAAAGATATATATCCATTGACTATGTGCTAAACACTATTTTATTTTATTTAAAAAGTTAGGCAGTTGTAAGAGCTTTACAATTCTGATTAATTTTGATTTTATGAAGTAGAACTGGAAATTTGAAAAGTAGTGGTA
The DNA here is from genome assembly GCF_002288905.1 of Enhydra lutris kenyoni. Lineage (NCBI taxonomy): Eukaryota > Metazoa > Chordata > Mammalia > Carnivora > Mustelidae > Enhydra > Enhydra lutris. Next base: position 27,122,198 of record NW_019154102.1, read on the forward strand.
TCAAGAGGTAACTGAGCATTTTTCCATTTTGAGACAAGTATCCTAGCCTAACCATTATTCGATTGTCACAATTAAGTCCTTCCTATATAGATATACTATGTTTGCCAGATTCAAGAGCTTTCAGGATCCAAGAAGATAATAAAAATTTGTGAGGTAAATGCATATAGGACTATAGGGATTTAGGAAATAATATCTGGTCATGCCTAGTCTGACAAGCATTCTTATTCAAATAAATTTAAATGAATATAGTAATTAGGCAAAAATAAATCTATACACCAAAGCATCAAATTTTTTATTTGATCTAAATCTGCTTATCTGTTATTTATCTATGTAAGTCTATTAGTTAATTTCCTTGTAAATCTCTGTAAAGGATTCTTCTGATGACCCATTCAGACTCCTTTTATATTGATGCCATCAGTGTAACTTAACAAACCTTGTTAGTGTAAACTACTAAAGGCTTCTACTAGCTTCCTATTCCAAAGAAATGTCCTCAGGCAAACATGAGCTATGGTGCAGAGATAATGAGTGAATGATTGACAAAAGACTCACCCTTTTTGGCTCAAAGAGAGGACTAACTCTAAAAGCCTATAGTCCTGTTCCAGAGCTTCCCTTTAAGATCAGGATGAAGCAAGTCTCCACCTGAGAACTACATACTTGCTCAGCTTTTTACCACCTTACATTGGTCCCATTACTCCCCTTCTCTAGGAAACACTCCTTTGGCAACTTGAACAGAATCCACATCTCAGGCCCTTGTAAGTGATCTAACTAAAGACAACATGGTATTTTCCTCAGAGAATATACATTCTTTCTATTATGGAGACCATGCATGTAAATAAAATACCTCTAAAATTAAAACAAATCTAAAACAGATTATCTGCATACTCAGTTAAAAAAAAAAAACAAACTTTAGAGGTAAAAAGTTAATCATAATAGGTTACGTTAAAACTGAAGGGATAACACTACCTTCCTTTCCTACTTCGAAAATAAATCATGGGATTGTGAAATATTATTTTAGTCTAAACTTGAAATTGAGATTCTTACAAAAATTCATTCTACGAAATGAAGTAATCCATAAAACATATCAATGATCATAAAAGAAATTGTGGAGGAACAAAATGCACAGAAATGTTAAATATGAAAAAAAGAATAAAAAGTTTAGAGAAAATTATGTTCATAAAGACAATGAATCTCATAACTGATAAAGACTTCTAGTCCACCTATAATTCCCTCCAGAGTGTTTCAAACTACATTAATTCTTAATAAATATAAATAACTATTATACTGACAATTCTCACTTCGAAGGCAAATATTAGAATACCTGTCACATTTTGAATAATGTTTTATTGCTGTAATGTACAGAGATAAGATTAGGTGGTAAATCGATTTCTCAGTGTACTTACTGAAATTTTAAATTCTTTCCTACTCATATATCCCACAGGAGTGTGACTAAAATAATCTTGCTTTATAGAGACAGTCTATAAAGCATTTAATGTATACTGTCTTTAGAAGGAATCTCTAATATCTCTAATTTGTTATATATATATATCATATATGATATATATAGCATATTTTTCTTATGAATGATGTACTTGATTAAAAAAAGTGGGATTGTGTGTGTAAAAAATTAAAATTAAAAAATTTAATAACATAAAATGGGAAGGCAAATGTAGAATCTCTATATCCAGATATTTTGCAAGGTAATTTTATATTTATTCACCTTACTGTTGATTTGACTTTGTCAAAAGTAGAGTCAGATACTTAATTGAAAGATTTAAAACAAAATATTTAGCCTGAGGGTCAGAAATACCTATGTACCTGTCTTAACTTTCTAACAGGGAAAAAAACTGTATTGAACTAAATAAGGAGAAAGTATAAATTTTACTTCCTAGATATAAAAAAAACCTGGGGTACAGATTTGGAAGTGTCAAGAAAAATGATAAAAGCTGAAATGGAACTAGTTCACATAATTTAACTTTATTGTTGTTGTTGTTTTTTTCTCTGTGTGTGGGGGGGGGTTAGAGAAAGGAAACTCCAGTGTAAATTGGTTACTTTCCCCCATAAGTAGAGAGTTTATTAGGCAGTGATTATCACTTATTCTCCATTTCCATGTAGAAGTTTTAAATGAACATGAGAGGCAATTACATTGGGTACATTTATGAAGTTCTTAATGCCTGCCTTTACAGTTAAAATGTTACGATAGCATCTCCAAAAGAGAATAGACTATACACCCTACTAGAAAAAAAATGTCTACCAGCATACTGCAGTTGAACAAGATGGATTCTCAAAACTTTTTTACCTCAAGATTTTATATATGCATATTTTCCACAGAAATTACAGCAGAATGAACTGCATTAAGAACTGTATCCACAGAGGACACAAGCAGGCAGTTTGCCACAGGCTCTTACTTCCACATCTCTAACAGTCATTATCTTTCTTGACCCTTTAATTTGAAAAAAAAAAAAAAGAAAGAAAAAAGAAAAAGAAAAACTTAACTTTTTACTGTGTCTCTGTAATACCCAGTTTTTGTGCCATCTTAGTAGACAGGAAACCCCCATATATGAACTCCCTTTTAATCCAGGGTAGCTAGCCATAAAAATCAGTGTGTTCTGTACTTGGTTATGAAGCTGTCAATAGAATCCCTTGTTGATTCATGATCTTTTTTTTTTTTTTCATTCACTTCATACATTGGTCTTTTCATTAAAATTCAGCATTAAGATAAAGTTATTGTTTGTAGTGAAAGTTTGTAGTGAAGAGTGGAGGAGTGAAAGGAAAAGCATTTTCATAAATCAACAATGATCCATGGGCAATCTTATGGAAATCTCCCTCCCACAACATGTTGATTTGAGTCTCAGATGAAATTGTGCAGGAGTAAATTATTCAACTTGAGAAAAACAAGTTTATTCTGATAAAAGAAAAAAATAGTAAAATGGAAAGGAAATAAGTTTAAGAATACTATATGTGGCAAAAATATTTTTTTCTAATTGCCTCAAAATAAAAAATGTTTTATATTACATTAATTGCCTCAAGAATTATTCATGATGTCTCTTGTCTGTTGGGTTATTCTTGTCTTATGCAAAAATATAACATCTCTTTCAGTGGTTCTTAGACAGTGTATGGAATGGGTACATATACTGGGGGACCTTCAGCAATCCCAAAATAATACTCTTCTGATCTACCCTCTAAATGGCTGAAGTCCCCTGATCTAACAGAGGATGGATAGGGTAGCTTAATACTGAAATTGAAACAGAAGTTCCTAATCTGGAGCCTCCTAGACAAATGTGGGCCACCAATGCTTTTGAAATCTATGATGTCAATTATATAGCATATATATGTTAGTATGATGCCAGTTAGTATGATGTCAGTTAATTAGCAATAGACTCTTAAAAAAAAAAAGGCCCTAATTTGTAGTGTTTGCAATTTTCTGTGGTGTAAATATTCCCAACAATGTTGATTCCAGACTAACAGTATATCACTGAACACTGGAGGGAATATGTGCAGTAGCACACTATTGTATTTTATTTATAACATACGGAAACCATAGAGTATATAACCTCAAGAGTATAGATAATATTAAATTATAAGTTTGAGTTTTTTTAATGATTCACCTCTTAAAAAATAATTAAAATGTACATCTATGCAATTTAACTTTTAACAATCAGTTTTAAAATTTCTGAAAATTAAGAAATTGGTTCCCATGAGCCAGGATGAGTTCGTTCCAGCACACTCTCATATATATGTATACACATACATGCACACACACATATACATATGTCTAATCCAAGATGCTCTATTATAGACAAATTGTAGTAATTAGCCATACATCTAAAGTCTATAATATCAACTACTTTAGGGATAATCTGGTGACCAAGATTTAAAAAAAAAAAAAAATGGGTCAATACAAAATAGTATTTGCTTTGAGAGCCTTTCTTGAGAGCTTAGTGGATTGTCTTACAGCACCTACCAAGACACAGAGAACTAAAGTTCCAAATCTCCAGTGCTTGTTGCCACCTGAAACTAAATTTAGGATACCTGAGTATATATGAGATAAATAATACTCTTAATTCTTAGATGATCCTTCTGTCCCAAATTCCCAGCCTAGGGTTCTATTTTGGTGTGCTGTGGTAAAACTCTTGGCAAGTGTCCTTTTAAGCCAATCATTTTTTTTTTTTTCTATGAAACAAATTCCTCCTTGTTTGTTTCCTTCCCACTTGGACTTCTACCTTGAAATGCCCATGTGAAGAAAAGGATTTCCTAAGTAAATGACATAACATTACATAGTAAGAAGAAGGAAGAAATTTTGCCTCCATTTTCTTTTTCTTAAATGAAGACTCCATCTGAAGGTACAATGACTCTGTGACCTGAATGTCACTTATGAAGTTAAATTTAAGGAAGGAAAATGGCATAAAAATAAAGCTCTTAATTTTTTCTTCATTATATATGTTTAGCAAGGTAAGGATCAGAAAAGCGAAGTAACTAGTCCAAGATTAAATAAAATATAATAAACGTCAATGTCAGCTCTAAAGCTCATCCTTCCATCATTTCCTCTTAACTTAGTTCTGTAATAAGTCTCAAAATTAAATGAGCACTGAGAGTTTTAACTGTACCAACTCGAAATATTAGCCTCCAAATACTCCTCGATTTCAGAGGCTCATTGAAATCTCAAAGAAACTGCAGTTAGTTTTCAAGGGAGAAACAATATGGGAAAAGACCAATGATATGAAATGATGCTAATGATAAATAAAATAATTAAGATGAATTCATTGAGCAAAAATATCAGGCAATTTAACAATTGTTCATAATATTTCCATTATTCCATTATCTAATTCAATCAAAATTGTGCAAATTAGATGTAGAGACACAGTCTAAGACGGTCTTTTCAAAAGTTTTAGAACATGGTCTAGAGTGGGTAAAAAAAAAAAAAAAACAACTTTATGTCATGACAGAGCGCACACACACACACACACACACACACACTAAAAGCAAGCAAGCAGGCAAACAAGCAAACAGAAGTGTTACAAAGCAATGCTTACTCTTGTTAGGTGAAACTTCCTCTTTTTGATCTATTCTATTTAATTCATTTGACAATACTGTTATGACCCACTAAATTGGCTTCATGCCTACTAAAAGATTACAACCCACAATTTGAAAATTATTTATGTAAGGTATTCTTCCTTTGGTAGTATACTTCTTAGCTTTGGTAAAATTTTCTACCCTATCTCTTATGTCATTTCACCAAATCACAGAGAAAGAGATGAAGAATTTCTACAAATTACCTAGTGTCAGGGGCATCTGGGTGGCTCAGTGGGTTAAGCCTCTGCCTTCAGCTCAGGTCATGATCTGAGGGTCCTGGAATCAAGCCCAGTGTCGGGCTCTTTGCTCAGCAGGGAGCCTGCTTCCCCCCTCTCTCTGCCTGCCTCTCTGCCTACTTGTGATCTCTCTGTCAAATAAATAAATAAAATCTTTAAAAAAAAATTACCTAGTGTCAGTTCTGTTTCTTCATTCACATCTACCATATCATATTATTTGCTTATATTCTTCCTAAGCAATCACTAAATTAATTCTAATTTTTGGTAGGTTTTATTGATATGCTTTCTTTGTTTTATTGGGCATAAATGTTACTTTGAATCTCACTTTCTCATCCTTGATCTGGATTCTGGGGTCCCATACAAATCTTTTCCTTTCCTGCAGGACACCATAAATATTTGAAGAAGTCTTTCCTATGTCACCTTATTTATTTCTTCAAGAATATAAACACCCAGTCATTTAATATCCTGCATATGACACAGACTTGAGTATCTGCATTCTCCTCGCCAATCCTTCTGGAGTTCACTCTAACTCATTTATGTTCCAGTTAAAGGACTTTGCACAGAACTGAACACCATTCTGAAGGGTTGTCTCTCACTAACTCCCTTTTACTTTAACTCTCCTAAGATCCAAACCATTTATTCATATATTCCTTTCATATCCTCTTCATCTACTTCCTTTTTTACGTGTGAAAAATTTATTATGAGACATAAAATGCAGACTTCAACTATGAATTTAGAATTGGTCTTCGAAGTTATTTTCACATACTGCATGCAAAAAGAATCCCTAGCTCACAGTTGTTAGATCATGTCAGCCAACATCCATTCTTTCTCCAAAACACATGACTCAATAAGATCTCTTTATAACAGACCTGCTTAGATTGTCTTTGGTATTTTTTTTTATGTTGAAAGCTAAAACTAGTAAAGAATCATTGTCTGTTAATTGAACTTTTTGTGTAGCTGAAAAACCTAGTTTAGTGACCCCCAATATTCTTCTCTCCTTAAAAAAAAAAAAAAAATAGAAACTCTCATCTACTTAGTGACTCTAGTTTTGGGTTAAAAAGAGTTTGGACAAAATGGATCTATTGGGGTAGAATGGTGCTATGGGGAAAATTGAGTTGATATAGGTCATTATAAGAATTTAAAAAATTAAGATGATATTAGCTTAGAAAGACTAATCAAATTTTAGTGAGTGAAAAGTAGACATGAATTGTATCACATTTTTTCCCCATTCATTGAACACCTATTTTTAGAGTATTTAATTGTGTGGGGTTTTTGTTGTTGTTGTTGTTTTTCATTTCAGCCAAACTGTTTTTTATATTAGAACTTACTTAGTATTGGAGGACTAAAGGATATCACCATTTTCAGATAACTCTCTCCTATTCTGAAGCCTTATTTTATTAATACATACTTTCCTGAGGTCACCATTATGTTATTCTTTTTCTAGGAAGTGAATTTTAACTTGAGATGGCTTGAAACAGTTTCTTCTTTCTACTAGCCAAATTAGCTAAAAAATTAGCTACAAGATTGTACCATCCCAATTCTTTTTCCAAACTCATTTTTTTCCAACTCTCAGTTTCATATGCAATAATTTAAATGTCAGGAGTTATTGGGTCCAAACAGAACAACTAATGGTCACTTTCTTTTATGTCTTTCCTGATGTGAGAATAGAAGTATCCCCTTGTTTAATCAAAGTTATTAAAGCAACTTCAGAGGTGGTCTTTCAGTTTAAATCCCATGTCTCTTCCCTTGTCATCGCTTCTTTTCTCAAATCCCTAACATCCCTATATCATGGTCAGATTCTGATATTAACCTACCAAATTTTGAGCTCTGAAAATTCTTTTCCTTTTTTTTTTTAAAGATTTTATTCATTGATTTGAGAGAGAAAAAGAAAGAACAAGTGAGAGCATGAGCAGAGGAGTGAGGGAGAGGGAAGAGGCAGAGGGGAGACGCAGAAGCAGACTCCCTGGGGAGTAGGGAGCCCAGTATGGGGCTTATCCCAGGACCTTGGGACTGTGACCTGAGCCGAAGGCAAATGCTTAACCAACTGAGCCATCCAGGTGTCCCATTTCTTTTCCTTTTTAATAGCTCATCACATCACAATCCTAGTCTGCAGTATTATTTATCCCTCTCTTTTTCTCTCTCTCCCTTTCATTGATACTGTTCTTTTGAGAGATGGTTGAAGAATGAACCAGAGGATATAACTTACTGATCTCCTATCCTGGAACTACCAAAATCCACTAATTGACCAAAGACACTTTAGCTCTATGGTTCTCTTCCAAGAATGCAGTGACTCTGGGATAGAGCATAAAATACTCTCTCTATCTATATGAAGTATGTAAAAGTAATTCAAACAGAAAAATTGAAAGACTATTCACAACACTATTTAAAAGAATCCCTGCACATAAAAGTTAAATTCTAGCCAGTGAATACTTATTATACAAAGGACCATGATTCTTAGATATACATGGGGGACCTGGGTGACTTAGTTGGTTGAGCACCCCTCTCTTGATTTTGGCTCAGGTCATGATCTCTGGGTCACTGGATTGAGCCCTGTGTGGGGTTCCACGCTCAGTGCAGAGTTTACTTGAGATTCTCTCCCTCTTGCTAATGCCTCTCCCCCCTCTCGCAGTCTCTCTTGCTTTTTTTCTCTCAAATAAGTAAATAAAATCTCGAAAAAGATTATCTACAATAATTTGATCTCATACCCATTTAATGTAATTAATACTGTCACTGGTATTCTGCCTCACAGACTACATTTGCCTGGTACTTCTGTGTATTCTCTTTTAAATTAGATTAATTAAATTAAATTAAATTAGATCTAATTAGATAAATGAGAGGTACTAGCAAGAGACTGGACAACAGGAATTTCATGCCCTCACGCTCTCTGTTTTGGGCTGAATCTCTCACATTGTCTACTTTTTCATTGTGGTTTAAATCCTCCATGAACAGCCCTTCCTTTCATGGACATGGCTCCCGTTGGAAGTCCCCACTATTGTTTCAACTCCTTCCAAGCCAAGACTTCAGATTCTGGAAATATCTTTTTTTCTTTCTCTTCTACCTCTGGAAAGGTAAGATCAAATATTGTTAATCTTGAAGCACTTTCCCACCTTTTTGGGATGTTGATCTCATAAGAATTGTACTTACTAGTTTCATTTATTTTACATATTGAACTAATCAGAGTGGGATTTATTTTCCTGACCTGACCTAGACTAATACAATTTGAAGGGCCTATGTATACCTGAGTGAATCTATGTGGGCTGCTGGGTTTCAACTTCAGTGAGATTCCTTGGCAAATTACTCTGGAGTGATAGGAAGAAGGATCTTTCTCCACTTATTTCCATTCCCCTAGCAGGAACTACACAAATTTCCATTTATTTAATAAGACTATTACAGTTTATCACAGATCTTATACCAAAATCTCTTATGTTAGCAGCTAAATGCAGACTCTTAAAATAACAATCAGAGGATGAGATCATTGGGTCCTATCCTTGACTAAAATAGGTCTGACTTTATGACTGATATATCTGTAGCTTAGCATTGTAATAGTAAGGAAAGAGTTTGTCCTCACTGCCTAATTTCTTGCCTATGACATCAGGAAGATGTCTGTTAAAAGACTTTTGAATGTAACTAATTGAGGTGTATAGGTACTTTGGAAATAAAGTGTTAAAGAAATTTAACAGATATATGATTAGATGTCCATAAGAAAAGTTCTAAAAAAAAAAAAAAAATGTTCTTGGGACACCTGGGTGGCCCAGTCAGTTAAACATCTGCCTTCAGCTCAGATCATAATCCCAGGGTCTGGGATGTAGTCCCACATCAGGGTCCTTGCTCAGCGAGGAGCCTGCTTCTCCCTTTGCCTGTGCTCCCCCAATTGTGTGTGCGTGCAATCTCTCTCTCTCTCTGACAAATAAATAAAAATAAAATCTTAAAAAAAAAAGTTCTTGACCTGAAAACTATTCCTATTCTGATTAGTCCTTCTAAAGAAAAAAAAAAAAAATTTTATAGCTTACACAATTTTTTTCACACAATATTATTAAAAAGATAACATTGGCAAGTCTCATTTTGTAATCTGTCTTTCTGCATAATGATTTTTAACTTTCTTAAATTTTATATCTGTATTATTCAATGCCACTTTTCAAGTTCCATTAAAATTCAAGAGATTTATTCATTAATTTTTTAAATGCATATAATTTAACACTCAAAGTTCTGCCTATCAGACCAAAGTAGGTTTAAAATACATAGACCCAATGAGGGGAATTCAATTCTTTCCTAAGAATGATTTCATTGGCCAGTACACCAAAATTTTCATCAGGATTTAAGTATGTGAACTAAATCTAGTGTGTTTTACTTAGTATGGTACTTACTAATTGGTAGATATCTCAACTGAATTTTATACAGAAACATTTCACACAAATTAATAATTCAAAATATATGTATATAAACCTCTGATGCAATGCCCTAATCCTTATACCAGCTGAGCAGACACATATATTAAAGAATGCAGACCCTTTAAATGCCCACAATTACACCAACTTCTACAAAGGTACTCCTAAGTATGTCTTGGCAATTCAAATGTATTACAGTGAAATTCAGTTGAACTCTCTCTGTGCTGATATGGGAAAACCTTGATCATGTGCTGTATCTCTGGGCCAAGTTGGCATTTCGGGACTGATTTTGGTCCACCTTAGCACTCTATATGTTGGTAAAAAAGGAAACAACAGTTTGGGGGTGGAATATAGGAAATTGAATCAAGGACATCAATGATTTTATTGTTGTTGTTTTCTGGCTGGAACCAGCCTTGTCTGCTCTGGGCTCCAGCAGGCCTGACTGACCACAGGTCGAGTCTCCAGAGTCTCCCAAGGACACTAATGATTTTTGAGGCTTACAAGAACCTTCCTTTTATTTCCTGCTTTTGACTTTAATATCCCACATTGCCAAATAGCTAAAGAAATACATGTGAGGTTTCTTATCCTAGCTAACACCCCCTTTCCTAGAGATTGTTAGCTTCCAGTGGCCCTTATTTCTTGATTCTTACATACCCCTCTCTTCTGACACCTGTACACCATGACACCAGATCATTACCAAACTGTTTTGATGTCAGTGCCATCCTCTGCCAACCACTTTGTCCTGGAAGCAATAGTCTGTACTGTGCTCTGTCAACTTTTCCAGCCATAGTCCAGTTTTGCTATCATTAAGACAGTATAAATTATAAATTATAAATTATATAAAGTATAATTATATATAATTATTATTTATATAATTATAAATTATAAATTATAAATTATATAAAGTATAATTATATATAATTATAAAATTATATAAAGTATAATTATAAATTATATATATTAGAAATATACTAAGCCTTTAAGTGAAATTTAAGCCTTTACTTAAAATTTGTTAAGTAAAACCATGCAAACTAAAATTTTCATTATTATTACCAAATAGATGAAATACAGAGCCTAACGTAACCATCTACAACTACTGATTTTGCTTTGAAAAGGAATTCTTACTTAAAAAATTAAATTGGCTACTGTTTCCAAGCAGCAGATGAGTAGGTTTGGATCTAATTTTCTGCTACTGCTGAGTTTCATCTCACAATGTCCTAATTTACCTCTTCACTCTCTCCTTGCATTGTGTCTTTCAGATTCACCATGACAACTGTTCTTCTATTCACTTCTTCTATAGTTTCTTTTATCTCATAATTTGGAATCCCCTTTGCTTTGCCTAATCATGTTTTCATCCTCAGAGGAAAAGTTATGTATTTAACCTTATGTATCCCTTTGATTCTTAGAAATACCGTGAGGACTTCAATTTCCAAAAAAAATGTCGATGATTTTTATTTTAGTTTCTGAATGTTAAAACAACATTCCCATCTCTAAGATGCCTTAGAGAGGAATCAAGATAAAGGATCAAACACAGCTGTAGTAGATTAAAGACGGCCTCAAATTCACTGTCATTCCTCCAACTGAAAGGGTCTAATTTCCTTGATTTGAATCTGGGTTGATCTTAGAGACTTCCTTGACCATATGCTATAGAAGGAATGTCACTCTGAGACTTCTAAGGCTGAATCATAAGAAGCCTAACAGATCCTGCCTAGGTTTCTGGAAACATTTGTTCTTGGAACCCTCAGCTACCATGTAAGAAGTCTAGCTATCCTGTTGTAAAGACCAAATAGCAGGCCCTGAGATTACATGGAGGGAAAAAAAAAGAACAACAACAACAACAAAAAGCTGCGCCGGTCTTCAAGTCATCTCTGCTAAAATGCCAGACATATGAATGAAGCTATCTTAGAACACCCAGACCACAAGCTAAGTACCACTGAGTGACTCCTGTCAATGTTATGCTGGAAAGAAAAAATCTCCCTGCAGAATGTTCCCTTTTATTACAAAGTCACAACATAATAAGATATATCAAATGATTGTTGGTTTTAGGCCACTAGTTTTAAAGGTAGTGTGTTATGCAGCCATAGATAACTGGAACACAATTCAACATTAAAAGTATCTGCTAAGCTTATTGATCAGATGACCAATGACAATAACAAGATTGCTGTGAGGCCAATTATTACCTACAATGATGCAGGTTATATTTGGTATTTTTTTTTAAAGATTTTATTTATTTATTTGACAGAGATCACAAGTAGGCAGAGAGGCAGGCAGAGAGAGAGAGAGATGGAGGGAAGCAGCTCCCTGCTGAGCAGAGAGCCGATGCGGGCCTCAATCCCAGGACCCTGGGATCATGACCTGAGCTGAAGGCAGAAGTTTTAACCCACCGAGCCACCCAGGCACCCTTATATTTGGTATTTAATAATTCAAAATAGTGTAGAATCTGGAACAAATTATCTTGAACTATACAAATTACTAGTTAAACATTTACATTGTAAGGCACCTTATATTAACATCATTCTATTTTATAATCACCATGAATTAAAGAGTCTTTAAATCAGCAAGTCGTAGATTAGGAATAATGAACAATTATGTTTAGAGTGAAATAACTCTATTAGAAAACTCCAATTTCCATCGAAATCTCCCCAAGGAACAAATGTGGTGTGTGTGTGTATGTAATCTATGTCTACATTTATTTATTGATTGATTTTGTTGATTAGTGGGCTAATTTAAAGCCAAAACACAATCTCAATCTCACTCGGTCTTAAGCTCTCTAGAAATACAAAGTTTTTCACATCCTTTCATTTTTTATTTTTATGACTATATCTCCCAATTCAATAGCATCTGATGGCATAAACTGTGAGTCTCTGTGAAGCAATACAATAATAACAGGATAGTCATTAGTGCCAAGACAAACCTCTCACATCCTGAGGACATCGTTGAAGTTTCTTTTTGTTTTTGTTTTGTTTTAAATACATATAAACCTACAGAAACATAGGGCTGTCACTATAGAATACTGCTAAGAAAGGCTTAATTCAATAGTTAGAACTTTCATAGAATCGGGAAAAGAAAAAATAAAGAAAGCTTACTTAAAATAAATGTGTTTGGTACAAATCAAAATTGAATTGTAAATGGGGCTCCCAGGAACCTAACAAAGAAGCATAATGCTTTTTTCCTTCTATCACCTATGTCTTTACCTTTGCAACCACTTTTACCGCCTATACTCTTGAAAATGCAAACCACCAGCCAAAAAAATTGTGTTTTGCAGGTGAGCACTGTGACACTAATTTTAGATATTTTTCTTTTACTCTGTAAAAAAGAAAATGAAATAAGCAAAATATGAAACATTATATTATTTCATCATCAGACTTTAAGAATTTCTGACCTTAATTTTTGTGAAATTAGCAAACATCTCTGACATCTACATGCTCTGCTAAGATGTGTTTAGTTCTTTTATGTTATTATTACTATTATTATTATTATTATTATTTATTTTTTTAATTTTTTTTTTTCAAAATCAATCTGGGGGAACCTGGGTGGTTGTCAGTTAAGCGTCTGCCTTCGGTTCAGGTCATGATCCCAGTCCTGAGATCAAACCCTATATCAGGCTCCCAGCTCAGCAGGGAACCTACTTCTCCCTGTGCCTCTGCTGCTTCCCCTGCTTGTGTTCTCTCACTTTCTCTGACAAATAAATAAAATCTTTAAAAATACATAAAATTTAAAAACTCAATCTGTTTGATTTCTCAATGTGAGAAGTGTATGAGCTTTTAAAACGCAGACATTAAACATTTTTAAATACTACTATAATATAATGAACTTTAAAAGATACAAGTTGAAATAAAAAAAGAATCTATAGATTCTAATCCGTGGATGAAGAATTGGATTCTAATACAAAGATCAGGTATATATGCACAAAAACATAAAATCCTGACTTCTCTAAAAAGGGAACTTGAGTAGTTGTCCCTGGTAGAGTCTCTCTAAAATTCTATTGAAAATACCTATGAAGATATTATAAATATAAAATAACCTTCCCTACAACTCATTAAATACAACAACTAATCAGCCAAATGACACATTTGATAGCAAGACCTTGAAGAAATTTCATACTCACAATATGGTAATTAAGAGAGATGTATTCAGTTCCTATCCCTTTAAATAGATCACTTACAAAAGTAGCAAGGGTTACTTGTTTCTGCCATTATGCCTATACACACATTAAAGATTCCAGAAAGCCTGTCATGGCACTATTGAAGAAACTGAATTTCTGTGTCTCTTGAATAAGGAGTCAGAATTTGGTTCCTTCTTCTTGTTCCATGTCAATCCCCTTTATCTCTCTTAGAGTCTCTTATTTTAAGAAATAGTGCTGCCCTCAAAACTACCAATATAAAGGATCCTGAAGTAATTTTGGAAACTCTTTGGGAAGAGCAAAGAGTGGATGGTTTTTTTTTTTTATGATTTTTAATTTTTTTTATATTAAAACAAAAATAAAAACACAACAAACAAAATCAGGACGTGGAGATGAGAGATGTTCCCATTTCTGGAGTACAGAGGATCACTAGAAGAAAGCCATATAAAACCCAGAAATTAACTGGAGGTTGTAACCATCAATTTGCTGCTTTGTAATTGGAGACCAAGATAACAATGGAAGATGAATTTAAAGAATTAAAATAATAACCATAAGTTTGAACCCAGAGCCCTGGGAATAAACACTACAGAACCAGGAAAACTCTTCTATTAAGATTCAAAATAATATGTCTCAGAAAATTATCTACTGATAGATACCATGTAAACTTCACAAACAGATAATGAGATAATAGAAGGAAATTGTAAAAAGTTCAAATAATGGTTAACTAGAGAATACCTCTTATAGTGAAGGACACATATTTCACAAAAAGAGCATTAATCTAGAGGATATGAAACCAAAGTGAGCCATTACTAAAGAAAATAATTTGTTGTATAGAAAAGAAGAAAAAAATATTTAAAAAGTACTTCTTAAAGGAAATGACTCATTAGAAAAGAAGAAGTGATAAATTGGACAGGAAATAAATAAGAGAAGAAAGTCCCCAACATGACAAACTGAGATTTTTAGATTAAAAAGTTTGAGTGTCAGATGAACTAACTTAAAAAAAAAATCCACTTGTATCTTGGTGAAATTTATGAACTCATATGATAAAATGAAAAAATATATAATCTGTACAGAGAGAAGAGTTGATATATAAAAGAAAAAAAAACATTAGCATAGGAGTCAACTTCTCATCCTCAACACTAAAAAAGTAGACGTCAGTTGAATTTACAGACCTCGGAAAAATAGCAGACTATATATTCTGAAAACTTTTCCAGCTACAGAACACCTAAAAATGCTGGATAAAATACTGCAATCATTCTCTTTCCACACAAATACAAGCACACAGGTTTGGGTGTTAAGAAAGTAAGGGAATGCCAGCTAGTGCAACCTTAGCGTGAACTATGTGTTACCCAGAAGATACTTGCTGACAAAAATCCTTAAGCCAACAAAAACCTGGTAAATGGGACATTTTTGAAGAAACTGTGATGCTTTCGGTGCACCATGAAAAGGTTAGAAAATACCTTCTCTCTTGCAAAATCATGTTTTTTAGCTGTACGTTTGGATGGAAAATAAAGGGTCTCCCACAAGAATTTGTACCCATAGACTTGCCCTGTGTATATTTAGGATATGAAGATATATTATCTCTATGATCTGAAAACCATGAGCTCAGACATCATTTTAAAGTGCTCTCTTCTTAGCGGTCCTCCAATGTATCAGGAAAAAGCAACTAAAAATTCTCTCTGGAGGAACATAGCTTAAACTCAGACTTACGAGGTCACCCAAATGTGAACACAGATCCCTGAATAAAGAAATGTACACAAACAAGTAAGAAAAGAAACATAAATAAATAATTAAATTAGACCCATGAGTATTTCAGGTATAGATAAATATCTATGGATTAATATCTACATAGATAAAGATATTGTCAGAAAGGAATATAAAGTAAGTATATATGAAAATTAATGAAATGAAAGGGGGACTAAAAACATGAGCACATAATTAGAAACTATAAAAATGGCAAGATAAATATGAACGATTAAGTATAGATTTTAAAATGTTTTTAAATTAAAAATTAAGAGGTTAATTAAAGGGAGGTTTAGAAATAATTGAATACAGAATTAACTAATTAGAAAATAGATCTGAAGAAATACCCATTTCAATATAAGAGAAACTAAGAGATATTGTCCTGAGTGTGGACTGGGGGTTAGAAAGTGTATGCTGCTTCTCAAGGCAGAGGTTTCTGCATCATATTCAAGCAACAAAGTGAGCACCAACTTCTAACAGAGAGGTGTGGGCCTCGTCTGATGCACATATGACTGAGAAGAATCTGGAGATTGAAGCTATTTTAGAGAATCAAACTAACCATCCCTATACCACCTCTCTGAGTTCTAGTCCCTCCAAGGGCCTTGACCATGGTGCAGCTGATAGGCCAGAATAGAGAATTCAGCCTTCTCAGCAAGTATGCTATTCTTACATTTAATCCCTGGGCTTTATCCTTAGCTTTTTCTGTCTTAGCCTGCAGACAAACCCTGGCTTTCAAAATATGTCATCTTCAATTGGTAATTCACCACCTTCAGTTTTTCATTCAATGTACCTATAGCACCCAACAAGAGCTGTCCAATTCTATAATCTTTTTAAAAATATATACTTTTCCCCCAAATCACCAGACACCAGAGATACTGGAGGCACCATCACACTTTTGTATCAGTATTCCACTAGTGTTTACCCTTAGAAAAGCTTCAGTAATTATACCGGAAAAGATTTCCTTTATCAATTCTCTGTCTACTACCTTTGATGGGAATCTTCATTGTCAGCCAATGGATAAACATGATTTGTAGGACCACTTTTGAAAAATAAACTTCATTATTTGGACAGTTAGATTTATAGGAAAAATGAGAAGACACAAAATTCCCATATACCCTAATATCCAATTTCCCTTATTAATAACATTTTGTATTAGTATTGGACACTTGTTATAAGTAATGAACCCATATTAATACATTATTTTAACTTAATGTCCATAACTTATTCTTATTTCCTTAGTTTTTACCTAAAGTTATATTTCTGAACCAGGATTCCATTCAGAATATCACATTGTAGTTCACTGCTGTGTCTCAGGTCCTCTTGATGGTAATAATTTCTCAGACTTAATTTTTAATGACAATTTAGAGGAGCACTGGTCAGGTATACTGTAAGATCTCCCTCCATTGGAATTTGTCTATGTCCTTTTTATGATTAGACATGGGATTTTGAGGAGAACAATCACTGTGGTAAAGTGCCATTTTCATCACATCTTATAAAAGGTGTATGACATCAATATCATTTATCACTATCGGTGATGGTCTTGATCATCTCACTGAAGTAGTCCTTGTCAGGTTTCTTCACTGAAGAATGAGGGTTTCTTTTTCTTTTTTTTTTTTTTTTAACCTCCTTTTCCTACTGTGCTCTTTTGAAGGAAATCACTATGAGAAGCTCACATGTAACTGAACACTTATACTTTATTTTTTTCTTTTAGGGAGAGTATATAGATAAATTATTTGGAATTCTCTGTGTAAGAGATTTGTCTCTTCTCCTCCATTTATTAATCTCCTCAATCATTTGTATTAGTATGGACACATGAATATTTCTCTTACACTTTACTCATAACCTTCTGTGTTATATTAAGATAAACATGAGTCCATGCTAATAACTAATTCTAATCCATTATCATGTAGATTATTTAGCTTCCCTAATTTATCTGTAAATTCTCATCTTCAACAATGACAAACGTAGCTTCAACCACCTGCAATTGCTAGTTTCAGCATTCTCTCCTCCATCTCCTTCAGTGAGATTGGTTCATTTGTTTGGAGTAGAATTACAGTATCTGGAAACCATCTAGATTTCTTCCTGAGATCTCCCTATCTCCTAAATAATATTATTAAAATATTATATGTTGAGGTTCATTTTCTATGTGCTGCAAATTGTTATGAGTTTTGACAAATGCCTGTAAGGTACCATGATTGGAGTAGCATACAGAACAGTTTCACTCCCCTAAATACTCCAGCTTCACCTAATCATTCCTCTCTTCTTTTTTCCCCCTAATTCTGGCAACAATGGATCTTTTTACTCCTTTTGTAGCTGTACCTTGTCCAGAATGTCCTAGTGGGGATCACATAGAATATGGTCAATTCTATCAATGTACCATAGTTTGTTTTGTTTTGTTTTGCTTTGGTTTGTTTGTTTGTTTTTAATTCATTCACCTCCTCAAGTATACATCTTGGTTGCTTCCAGTGGTGGGAGAGTATGAATAAAGCTTCTATAAACATTCACATGCAGGTATTTGCTTACACCTAAGTTTTCATATTAATTTGGTAATGCCTAGGTATGGAATTGGAGTCAGTGACACTCTATTTTACTTTGTAAGAGACTGCCCATCTTCCAGTGTAATTGTGTGCCTTTGTGCATTCCCACCAGCAAAGAGTAGGAGTTCCTATTGCTCTGTATCCTCTTCAGCATACTGCTACATTTTGTTTTTATTTTAGCCATTCTAATTGGTATATAGTGGTATCTCATTATTTAAATTTGCAATTATCTAATGATGAGTTACATAGAACATACTTTCATATTTTCTGTCATCTTCATATCTTCTTTGGTAAGATACTTCTTTCAGATCATTGGTCTATTTTTAATTGACTTTTTCTTATTGAGTTATACTTGTTCCTTGTATAATTTTCAATATCTTTATCACATATATATTTTGTGTGTCCTCCCAGTCAGTGGCTTATCTTTTCATTCTCTTCACAGTATCTTTCACAGGACATTTTAATTTTAATGAAGTTGAAATTGCCACTTTTTTCCCTCTTAGATCTTGTCTTTGATGTTGTATTTGATGACTCATTGCCAAACCCAAGTCACTTAAATTTTCTGGTACTTTTTCCATATAAAGTTTTATAGTTCTGAGTTTCACATTTACGTCATTGTCCATTTTTAGTTAGTTTATGTGGAAAAATAGTCTATCTGGATTCATTTTTTTGAATATGGGCATCAAATAGTTCCAGAGCAATTTGCTAAAAAGCCTATCCTTTTTTTCTTAAATTGCCTTTACTCCTTTGTGAAAAATCATATAAGTATATTTATACTATATTCTATGCTATCACATCTATTTGTCAATGTGTCTATTTTTCTCTAAAACTGCACTCTTTCTATTTCTGTACTTTAATTTAGTCAGTTATTTTCATCCTTGTTGTTCTTTTTCAGCATTGTGTTGACTATTTTGAGTCTTTCTCATTCTCATATAAACTTCAGTTAGCATCAATTTGTTGATACCCACAAAATAGCTTACCAGAATTATAATTAGCATTATTTGAATCTGTAAATCAAGTGGGGAAGGATAGACATATTGATACCTCAGAACATGGACCATCTCTTCATTATTTAGGTTTTTTATTTCTTTCATCAGGGTTTTATAGTTTCTTACATATAGGTCTTACACGCATTTATTGTATTACACCTAAGTATTTCAACTTGGGGAACTATATATTATAAACGGTATTTTTTTTTTCAAATTCTAATTGGAATAGCAGTTCCAGTTTCAATATGATAGCATTTAATTTTTGTACATTAATCTTGAATCTTACAACTTGCTGTAGTTATTTATTAGATCTGGGGATTTTGGTCAATTCTTTGGCACTTGCTACATACACTATTGTCATGTTATCCACGGACTAAGACAATTTTACTTTTTATTCCCAATCTGTATAACTTATTTCCTTTATTCATCTAATTGTACTGGTTGTGTCTACAACTGTGAGGATGAGACTGTTAATAGGGTACATCCTGCCTTATTCCTGATTTTAGGGGGAAAAGTCCAGTTTCTTACCATTAAGAATGATGAAAATGGTATATTTTTCTACAGGTATTCTTAATAAAGTTGAGCAAGTTTCCTCCTGTCACTACATTGCTGAGGTTTTTTTGTTTTTGTTTGTTTTATGAATGACTTCTTGGATTTTGTTAAATACTAACTACAGCTTTTTAATAACATTATTCACTAAAATATTTTTAATTTTTTATTGAAATTCAATGTAATTAACATATACTGTATTATTAGTTTCAGAGGTTTAAGTTAGTGATTCATCAGTTACATACAACACCCAGTGCTCATTACATCAAGAACCCTCTTTAATGCCCATTATGCAATTATCCCCTCCCCTCCAGCAACCTGTTAGTTTCTTATAGTTAAGAGTTTCTTATGTTGTGCCCTCTTTTCTGTTCTCATCTTATTTTATTTTTCCTTACCTTCCCCTATGTTCATCTGTTTTGTTTCTTAAATTCCACATATAAGTGAAAAAATATGGTATTGTCTTTCTCTGTGACTGACTTATTTAGTTTAGCAAAATACCCTCTAGTTCCACCCATGTCAGTGCAAATGACAAGATTTCATTCTTTTTGATGGCTAATATTCCATTGTAAATATATACCACCTCTTCTTTATCCATTCATCTGTTGGTGGACATCTGGGCTCTTTCCATATTTTGACTACTATAAACATTGCTGCTATAAACATTGGGGTGCATGTGCCCCTTCAAATCACTATGTTTGTATCCTTTGGATAAATACCTAGTAGTGCAATTACTATATCTTAAGGTAGTTCTATTTTTAACATTTTGAGATACTTCCATACTGTTTTCCAAAGTGACTACACAAGTTTGCATTCCCACCAACACTGTAAGAGGGTTCTCCTTTCTCTGCATCCTTGCCAACATCTGTTTTTTCCTGTCCTGTTAATTTTAGCCATTCTAAATGGTGTAAGGTGGTATCTCATTGAGGTTTTGATTTTAATTTCCCTGATGCCAAGTGATGATCAGTGTTTTTTTCATGTGTCTGTTGGCCATTTAAATGTCTTCTTTGGAGAAGTGTGTGTTCATGTCTTATGCTCAATTTTTGACTAGATTTTTTGTTTTTTGGGTGTTAAGTTTGATAAGTTCTTTATAGATTTTGGATAAGAGCCCTTTATTTGATAAGACATTTGCAAATATTTTCTCCCACTCCATAAGTTGCCTTTTAGTTTTGTTGACTATTTCCTTTGCTGTGCAAAAGTTTTTTATCTTGAGAAAGTCCCAATGGTTCATTTTTGCTTTTGATTTCCTTGCCTTTGGAGACATGTGTAGCAAGAAAGTTGCTGTGGCTGAGGTCAAAGAGGTTGGTGCCTGTGTTCTCCTCTAGGATTTTGGTGGAATCCTGTCTCACATTTTGGTCTTTCATTCATTTTGAGTCTATTTTTGTGTATGGTGTAAGGAAATGGTCTGGTTTCATTCTTCTGCATGTGGCTGTCCAATTTCCCAACACCATTTGTTGAAGAGACTGTCTTTTTTCCATTGGATATTCTTTCCTGCTTTTTTCCAAGATTAGTTGACCATAGATTTGAGGGTCCATTTCTGGGTACTGCCCAGTGAACTAAGATATGAACAGTAAGTATTATATGCAAGGATTTAAAAGGAAGTGGTGTCTCATTTATGTTATATAATATTATTGCTTGCATATACAAATAGAGAAAGAATAAGAGGCAACATGAAATAATGAGGAAATCAAAATGTAAAAAATACTACAGAATACAGAGAAGAGAGGCTTAGAGACACCATCTGGGTAATAGGTATCTCAGAAGGAAAGAAATGTAAATAAAAATTTGTATCAGATGACAAAATGATGATAAATTTCTCAGAATTAAGGCAAATAGGAAGCTTCAGAATGAATGTGCTCATAGAATCATAAATAGGAAGGGTACAGTGAAAACTAACCTAGACATATTATAATGTTCTTAGAAATTATGATTAATTCTAAGTTTAAAGAAAAAAATACAGATTAACTACAGAGGAATAAAAATACAGTTTATAACAGAATTTTGAATACAATATTAGATATAAGAAGATAATGAAATATATTTTTAAGTATTCAAGGAAAAAATAAATTCTTTGGTTCATTCATATTTAGTCAAATCACTATTCAAATGTGATGGTCTACCTAAAATATCCAGAAGTTTTAACCCTCAGAATCTTTACCAAACAAAGACCCACATTAAAAATGTGTGATAACTTAGTCAACCATTAAAAAGAAAGAGTAATTAGTAGACTCTAAAAGATTTTTGATGTAAAGCTAAACAAATACTTTGTAACTGTTTTTGTCAAAAGAAAAAAAGGAAAAAATAAAAATACACAAAGAAATGCTATCTAAAAAAGAAAAAAAAAGAGAATGCAAATCCATAAAACCTAAAATTGAAATTTAGAAAGTAGTAAAATAATGGAATGCTGATTTTATTAAATTAGCATTTGTTAAAGGAGAGCCTGGGAGGCATAGTCGGTTGGGTATTGGACTCAGTTTAAATTCAGGTGATCTCAAGAGTTGTGAGATTGAGCCCCACGTGGGAGTCTGTGCTCAGTATGGAGTCTGTTTAGATTTCTCTCTCCCTCTACTTTTACCCTCTATCTCTAAAATAATTAAGTCTTTTAAAAAAAATCTGTGTAAATTAACATTTGTTAAGTAGAGTCCCACGCGGAGTGTTGGATGTCAAGCCATGGTTCAACAAAGATCCAAGGGAAAAAAAAATAGAAAAGTCTATTACTTACAGGTCATGTAGGAGATTCACGGCAAACCTCAAGGGGTCACATGGGGAGATGATGGAAGAATGAAGGCAGAGTACAAGCAGCAGGGTAGAGTCCATGGATAGAATGCTTCTGGGGTTCCAGAGTTAAGGCCAGATTGGTCAATTCAAACCAAAAAGAGCTAGGGTTATGATAAGCTCCACAGAGTCTTGTCTAAGGAGTGTCCTAGGAGAATGATCTAAGAAGCAAGAGAAACTGTCACCAGAAGCACTGGGGAAGTCATATCAGGAACTTAAACTTAAGACTCCATTGACTGTTATCTAGGGCATGCACTGATGAGTGGGGCTAATATCAATTCTAGGCCCTCAGTCACATAGAATGGATATGGAGGGCAGCATTATTATGCAATTGTTCAAACTCTCAACATGGGAATTTAGGGGAGGCATAGAATGGTGTTGAACAATTGTGATCTAATTGCAAGTTATTCCCTACAAGTCTAGGGAAGGTCTATCCCTCATTGTTGCTGACAATTACCACTGAGCCTTACTCCTTTTGAATGACTTTAGTTTCTAGAGTACTTCATATATATCTAATATGACTCCATATAATATGACTCTAATATGACTCCTTATATATCTTAATTCTCCATGACTTTGATATACACATGGATGATTCTCCCAATATTCTGGCATCTCATTTCCTTTAACACTCTTTCGGTGGTATTGTCCATCACCCAGTCTCAACCGCACATTCCATGGCCATACTATATAATTCTTTTCCAATAATTGTGATAATTCAGTAAATTTCATTTGCTACATTTTCTCATGACCACAAACCCATATCCCATTCTCACTCCCTCAACTATCTGACTCCACAGTTCTTTGCACACTAACACATTCGATCTATTTATTCTTTTACCATTCTGACTCTTCTTATCCATCTAAAATTCCATGACTATCAAATCACTTCCTTGCAAATACCCTCAGTTTCCCCACCCTCAGACTGACTCTTGCATCATCATGCTCACTTGCTAAAATCACCCCTGATTAAATATAATTCAGCCTACTCCACACCTACACCATGCAACTGAATGTGGCTGTGGATAGGAAAAAGAGCTATATTGACAAGTCCTACTTTAATCATGACCATTATCATAAAGTGGTCTTTAAATCCTGTACAATGATTATGCTGTATTTTTCTAACCATATATTCTACCATTTCCCTAGATAACTACATCTAACCTAAAACCTATGACATATCTTCCCTTATACTTACTCTCAGCTGATGAACTTTTCCTATTTCACTGAAAAAAAAAAAAATTAAGCAATCAGAAGCAAACTTCCACAAACTCCCACAACTTCTTTTCCCAACCCTCCACCATCTGCACCCATATTATCTACCTTCCCACCTGTTACTATAGTGAACCATCTGTGCTCTATATGAAGCCAATCTCTCCACTTGCATACTAGATCTCATCCTTTCTCAGTTACTTAAGGAAGGGCTCCAAGGATTTTCCCTCTCCTGCTTTGTTAATCTCCCCTCTTCATCATTTCTTTCAACAAAGAAATATATTATCCCTCCATATTGTGTAAAAATCATATGCTATTATTTCCCCACTTCTCTCCCAAATTATCTCCCTCCTTTTTGTTCCTTTCCACAGCAAAATTCCTTTATATATATTAAAAGAAATATATAAAACATATAAATCATAAATATATTTAGTATAAATATATAATAAATAAATATATATATATATTTACTCATTATCTCTGTCTTTAATTTCCTTATCCTAATTATTTCCTAAATTCTTTCAAACCAGTCTGTTGTTTCCACTTTTCCATTGTTCATGTCTAGTTCATCAATAATGTCATAACTGTTACATTATTATAGCATGGCTAATTTTAAGTACTATCTTACTTGAAGCATTGGGCACTCATTCATCCCTCTCTCCTTTCTACACTTAATTTCTAATATACTATCAGCACTTGGTTGTGTTTCTTTCTTCACTGATTTTTCCTTCTCAGTCAACTTTTCTTTCAAAACCCTTAACATTGAAGTAGCCCATAATTCAGTTCTTGGTTCTTTGCTTTAATGACACTAACTCCCTTTTTGATATCTTTAAAACCTGACCAAATTCTAGTGACCCACAAATTTATACTTATAGCTCAGATTTATTTCCCTAATTCCAGAACCATATCTGACTCTCTTTTTAAAATCTCCACTTAGAGTTCTAATAAATATCAATATTTCATATCCAAACTGAACTTCTGTTTTTGCCTCTCAAACGCATCCTATACATAATTTACTCCTTTGTGTTAATGATGATTTATAATCTAATTATTCAAATTTAATATTTCATCATTTTTCTCTAAAATATTATATTTTATATAATATAATATAATATAAAATAAATAAAATATTATATTTAATATATTAAATAAATATAATATTCCAGAAAATCCTGTCGATCTACTATGATAATATATCCAGACCCATATTACTTGTTAGAAACTCATAATTAATATCTTGGTACTTTCTAGCCATCATCATCTCTTAGGTAGTTTTTGCATTAAAGTCCTATTTCCCTTCTTTTGTCTGTAATTAAAAGAACAGAGTGATCCTTTTAACATATAATACTTTTAATTTTTCTTGCCTTTAAAGCCATTTCATTGTTCTGCATCCCACTCAAGGTAAAAGCCAAAATCCATATAATAACACACAAAGACTTGTGCAAAAATTACCTTTGGGGTGTCCGGATGGTTGAGTCAGTTAAGCATCCAAATATTAGCTCAGGTCATGATCTTAGGGTTGTGAGAGCTAGCTCTGGGTGGGGATCCATACTCACCATAGAGTCTGCTTGAGATTCTCTCTCTCTCTCCCTCTCCCTTTCCCTGTCCTTCTCCCACTGCTTTCACATGCAGTCTTTCTCTCTCTCTCTCAAATAACTAAAATCTAAAAACAAACAAACAAACAAAAAACATTATCTCTTTGAGCTCAAGTTTACTACTCTGCCCCTCACACACTCTGTCACCATCACTCCTTCCTCTTTGCTTCTCCTCAAACACACTAGATATCCTCTTGCCTCTATACTTTTATGCTGGATTATTCCTCTGGTACAATTTCACTCTGACATTTTCATGGAAAATTCCTTTATCTGCCTCAAATCTTTGCTAAAAGTTCACCTACCTTTTCAAAGAACATACCCTCACCAACCTGTTTAAAATAGTGATTCATGAACTCTATAGTCCTTTGTTTTTTCCATAACTCATCACTTCCTAACATTTTGATTTAATTATTGATGATTATTGCTTGTGTCTGTTTTATTCACTCCTGTATCCTAAACAAAAGAACTATGCTTGTCATTTGGTAGACTCTTGCCAAAATTTATTGAATCAGAGAATTCAAGATTGAAAATTAGGGTGGAAAAAGTTATATAGCCACAAGAGAACAGGAGTTCAATCCAAGATACTTAACACAAAGGACAAAGAAGATTATAAATTGGCAAGACAAAAAACAGAACACAAGAATATAAATCAGACACATTGATCTGATATAATTCTAATGACTATTAATTTGAGATGCAGATATTTTCTTGGTAGGAAATAATTATTCTTTTCCTATTTTACCTATGTTCTGTATATTAGAGGTAGATATTTCACTTTCTAAATGTTTTTTCAGTATCTACCATGTTTTCTAAAATTTGAATTATCAATATTTACTTTTTATTCCCCCAAATCTATTATTGTGAATAATTCAAATCCCTCCTATCCCCTTTTTTATTTATTTTTTTTAAGATTTATTTATTTATTTCATAGAGAGCTTGAGCATGAGCAGAGGAAGGGCCCAAGGGAGAGAATCTTGAAGCAGACTTCCTGCTGAGTAGGGAGCCCAGACACAGAGCTCAATCCCAGGACCCATGAGATCAGGACCTGAACCCAAGTCAGAAGCTTAATGACTGAGCTACCCATACAACCCTCTCTCTATGTTTTAAAAGCACTTATCATCCTCTAGCTAGCTATATATTGTTTCTTGTGCTTTATATCATTTTCTTTCTCCTACTTTGAAATGTAGTTTTCATAAGGGGAAATAATTTTGCATTTGTTGTGTTCCATGGTCAATTTAATTGTGCTTGGCCCATAGATGCTCAGTTAGAATATACTAAGGGCACCTGGATGGCTCAGTTAATCATTCATCTCTGAATTTTGGCTCAGGTCATGATCTCAGGAAAGTGAGATTGAGTACCCTCTCAGGTTGAGGGTACTTGCTTGAGATTCTCTCTCCCATTCCCTCTGCCCTTCCACCTCCCTCACACGTGAGCACGCATGTGCTTGCTCTCTTTTTCTCAAAAAAAAAAAAAAAAAAAGAATATGCTGAGTAAATGAATTTATTTTCTTTTCTTTTTTTTTTTTTTAAAGATTTTATTTATTTGACAGAGAGAAATCACAAGTAGGCAGAGAGGCAGGCAGAGAGAGAGGAGGAAGCAGGCTCCCCGCGGAGCAGAGAGCCCGATGCGGGTC
>NW_019154102.1:27149141-27222104 GCF_002288905.1 Enhydra lutris kenyoni
TCCCAGGACCCTGAGATCATGACCCGAGCCGAAGGCAGAGGCTTTAACCCACTGAGCCACCCAGGCGCCCCAATGAATTATATTGTCTATTATGGAAATTTGAATTTCTAAGATATTTCATTCTTGGAACATATTACATTATTCTGTTACTACACTGATAAACAGTTTACTTAAATGTGTTAGTATTTTAAAATCTGTATTATAATAAACTATAGATCTGTAATGTTCTTTAATGTATCAAGATTTTGTATCATAAATATTAGCATTAGAAATAATTTATTTTCCATGCTCTGCTTCTACTTCATTTTTAAGCATGGAAACCTATTTCTATAAATACGTTCCTTAGAGGTTTTATAACTTTTACTTAGGATACGTCATCACTAACATCTTAGTACTAATAAATTTGTCAATGGCCTCGCAACATGAAACCTAGGAGACACTACCTTCACTGGTATAATATGATGTAAACTTAATTATCAAATTGGATTCAGCTGATTATCTGAATATAAAGTCCAAATACTTCTTTGTTAACAAACACTATTTTTATAAAATCAAATAATAAGAAAGTGGATTAGGGATATAATACTATTTTCTTACTTTTTCTGTGAATTTCTCAATGACATTTTTAATAAAGAAGAAACTAAGCAGATAATTTTACTACAAAGAACTGCAAGAAGAATTAAGGAGTTATTATATCGTAAGTGTTTGTTTATATTTATTTGTGTGTGTGTCAATATATGTAGCTATATTTGAAAATCATGAGGACATTTTTATAGTTCCTTTCATTCTAGCTTTGAGACTAGATTAAAAGACAAAGTATAAGGCCATCTGCTATATCACACATAATGAATTTAAGCCCTGTGATGAGAATGAGCCTAGCATGTTAAAAGAATATGTTGAAAGTCAGTGATTCTGATGCAGGGTGACTTAATGCAAGAGTTACTTAAGATAAGATTTTAGAGGTAGTTTGGAGCCAGATCATACTGTGCCTTGCAGAGCATGGGAAAGGCTTTTGAGGTTTTTCTAAATGTTATTTAACATTTCAATTACAAACCCTCTTTCTTTCATATAATTAACACACAGGAAGAACTGTATAGCAATACCTATTATTTGAAAGGTATAAACATTGTTCATTTTACCTTGAAATTTCTTAGGTAAAGTATAAGTACTCATTAAAATCACATAACATATTGACTTATATCTCTTACATCAAAGCAAAACAAAATAATTTTCTGCAACTTAATTTTATCCAAGCAGTAGGATTATTTGGCCCACACCAAAAGAGGCAGTTATTTTCAGAAAAGGAATTCTTTTTATTGGACGATGGCTCAAAGTCAAAGTTAGTTTATATTCTGAAAATTCTATTCATTTTACCATTTTATATAAGACATAAGCAACTAAATACTAGGTAATGTAGGAATCATAGCTATTCTTTGTCTCAATTTTCCTTACAGTAAACCACTGAGATATGAAAGTCAAATTTTGTAGTGTTACATATTTTGTGTTTCTTAGTCCATTTCAAAATTTGCATTGCTGAAGCACAAAGCTTAGGAAAAATGGGGCAAGGGGAATAAAAAAGAAATGTAGACATATCTATGATCCATGAAGAAAAATTACATATCAGTGGTAAATTATTCATTATTTACATGTGTCAAATAATTTATCGCTACAGAAAATGTTAATTAAGAACTTGAATTCAGATATATGCCACTGAACATCTATTTGCTCTGGGTAAAGGTACAAAGTAAAAAAAAATGTTTTGATGTTTTTATATTTTTAAAGCATGCAGAAAAACTTATATCTCACTTCTGATATGATAAAGGCAGAGATTTATGATACCAGGAAAGTAATGTCTAATTCAGTTTCTTTCCCCTAAATATCTATAGACTAACATGGAGTCAAACAAAATAGAGAATTATAAAATAGTATGTTGCTTTTTAAATTTATATTTTAAAATGGAAAATACTCAGAAAGCTACATTCTCTAAAAAGTCAAAATAATGTCAGTTTTAATGTTTTCCAAATGAACCATCTGTTTGTCCAGATAGTTTCATTTGATTTGAAAATACTCCTTTCCACTTCAACAAAATTCTGTGGCATTGCCTCTTTTAATATTATACCAATTAAAGATTCCTTTTGAGAACAACTGATATTTATTCCAATTAATATATCTCAGAACTTCAAAAAAAAAAAATACTGCCCCTTATCTTACAAAAGAGAGAAAAAGATGGAAAAAGAAAACAAATTTTTGTCTTTATAAGAAAAAACATTGGCTAAAAGTTGTAGTATCTTATAGTACACACTAAGTAACAAAGTTTAAGTGTATATATGTTGTTCTTTTCTTTGAAATTTCTTTTTAGCTAAGACATGATGATGCAGACCCATCCATTACCTCCTTTTTAAAAATGAACAGTGCTCAAATGTCTGGAGGCAAAGGAGAATCTAATTTACTTTTAACAACAATCAGAAATTCTGAATTATTTCACAGTCCTTATGACATTTTTGAATCAACTTGCATTGTTATAGATTTAAAATCTAATCTAGTTCTATAGCTCCGTTTTCAAACAAGACATTGCCACTTGGATAGCTCATTGAATTAATAAAACTTGACATGTCAAAACATGAACACATTCTCTTATTTCTTCTCCAAGCTTGCTTATTCTCACTACTATGGAAAATAAGACCATAGATGGAAAATTCAAAATCTTCTACAGATAATTTTAAAGGTCTTAAAAAATATCTAAATTGCAGGCAGGAAGGAAAAAAAAAAAGTGCTCACAAGTCAGGGATTGGTGCTGCCACAGCCCCTAACACAATAAAGATTCTGGGCGTGTTGTGTCCAGAGCACCACCTAAGACCCTTTCTGGGAAAGCACTGTGAGCAACAGGAAGAAAGGCTCCATGAGACTCAGGGTTGTGCAGGAGGTGAGCGGGAATTCGCTGGCACTCAGGCAGGGGAGATGCGTGTGACACTCTATAGAGATGACATTTTAGTAATAAATTAAGAAACTTCAAAAACGCTATTTGAAAGGCATGCTGATAATGAATATTTGGAAAGGGCTGCAGTGTTACAACATAATAAAGCCTTCAGAAAACATTTCTTCTCATAAAGTGGTTGATTTCTTCAACACCACTGCCTTGCATCAGAAGCCCCGTGTAAACTTCTGTGGCCATTAAGGAAAGTCACCTCCATCTGATCTCTCCCTTTTTTTTCACTTTTCATAACCAAACTCCTGGTTTTGTCCTTAGTCACACCATATAGCAACAAAAATGTGTTCACTCTCATCCTTGTTTCTTCATTTTCTGGTCAACCAGGAATAAACTTTTAATAGCATAGTTTTGTCATACTAAGTCCCTTTATAGAGATATATGGACATCTTAATCCATGCAAAGATAAAATCCAAATTACACAGTTTTCTAAGTTCTGTATAAGCAAAACTGCCAAATTCAAATTGAAATGTATGCAATATCTAATGTTTAATGCTTTGAGCATGTTAAATTAATATATTTGTGAATTTTCTTCCTGTCAGTTGCTAAACAATTCAAATTTAAATAAATAATATTAAAATTGTGTATGTTTGAGGCGCATAGTTTGCACCTAACCCCTTTCAAACAACAACCCTCATAATCATCAACACAAAACAAAATAACCATATGTGTGAAATATGTGTCGACCATTTATTTCCCTGTTTTCCTAGAGAGACACTGAAAGAAGGAAGAGAGAGACAGAGAGAGAAATTGAAGAAGGGGGGGGTAATATGGCATTTTAAAAATAAAAAGTAACATAGTCAAATTATATTAAAATATATTTCCTATATAGATTTTTTAATACATCTTGTATATTTTACTTTATGTATAATATTTCATGACTGCATGTTATCTGTTCCATCATATGGCTGTATAGTAATTGTTGACATAGATTATTAATAGCTTTTGATAATTTGCTGGTTCTTTCCTGTTTGTTCTCTTAGTCATTTTGACTCTGATCTCAGTGACTCTTGCAGTTTGTGTTGGGGGTCCTCCTAGGTCAGCTGTCTTCTGGCTGGCTTGATCAATAGACTTGGGAAGGCAGGAGGAAGAGAGAGTGTATTTCTTTTTTTCTTTTGGGTGAAACCTCTCACATCAGCTTCATCTTCTATGAGGCTCCAGCACCTACTGGAATCACTCACCATGGACTAGGAGATCTGGATCTCTAGGTGTTCTTCCTTTATCCCTCCAGCTTAAAGTGGTGAAGACTCCCTGCTCTTGCTGACCTTATAATCCCTTGCTGGCATCTCCACACTTCCATTAACCCACGTAGCCAGTTCTCTATGGTGAATTCCCTCTGTTTTGCTTATTGGAACTGAATGATCATTAAGGACATCCTTGTGTCTACATCTTGGCTTATCTTGATATTATTTTGTGAATAAAGGCCTCTCAGTTCATTGCTTAGCTAAAGCTTGTGCTTTTTGATACATATTGCCAAAATATTATCCATAAGTTTTAAATTCAATAATAGTTTTAAGAGTATGTTTTAAGAATTGCTACACCCTTCCAACAATTCTGAAACTAGCATTAAAAAAATAAGCACAGCATTGTAATTTAATAGTTCAACATGTTATATCATTGTTTTCTTAATTTCTATTCCTTTGATTATGGAAGAGGTTGCAAAAAATCTGATATATTTTTATTAGGTAATTTAGGGTTTTAAATCAGTCCCAACTGATATATTAACCCTACATTAAAGGTGGAAATGTGTAGCATAATCATATCATGAACACTTTCTCTCACATTGAAGTTAATTACATCCCTTAAGTCTGCCCATGTGATTTTAGCACACTACTACATTGTCGCAGCAAGGGTGCTTCAAAACTCTGATCAGCTCTGTTCTAAATTATAAATGGATGCTTGAAGAATAAAACCTCATAAAATATAATACATTTAATTAAAGGAAGAAAAGGCAACAATGTGAGGTAGCATTATAAGAACAGATTAAGATAAATGGCAGTTTAAAATTATATTTATTACAGAAGTTAACACTTGACTATTTAAAACTCTTTAGAGAACACAGAGAAACAAACCAAATCAGCCATAATTCCCTTCTAAATAGGAGAAACCCTTTGCAAACATCATTGTCATTTCAGCGTTGTGAGGTTAATTCCACCCTTTATATCAAAAGAAGTTTAGATAAAATTGTGTGTGTGTATCTATATACATTAAAAACATACATGACATAAATTTATGACATATATGTGTTTTATGCATAATATTATGTATGGAAATTTCTTCGACCAGTAGAATAAATAATCTATTAATTTATTTTTTACTTAGTCTAACATTTACCCATGCCTCAAAGCTGGGTAAAGCTGAGAAAACTGGGCTCCCATTCAGAATTTATTTTTATTCTAAACAAACACACAAGCAAACAAACAAACAAACAAGCAAATAAAGGAATTGCCCTCTGTTGTCTGATATCATCAGTTTATAATGAATGAGATGCTATAAAATTTCTTTTCCTAGCTATTGTTTGAATGGGATGGAGCAGGCTCTTGTTAACTCTGTCCTCTTTATGAGGCTTCTTGAGGAAATTCTTGCCTGGCTTTCAAGTACAGCAGGATATTTGTGTCTCTTTTTGGTAATGGACCTGTGTGTAGCTTGTGAGCAATGAACTGTATTACTGAGCAAACTTCCCTTTCCATGTTGTCCGTATGAAATCTTAATCAACTATAAGAATTTTGTAGGCCATGAATAAAATATTGAACATTTTTCCTGATTCTATTTCCTCTCTCCACTTTTGTGAGTTTGATCTATCTTTGGTATATTTCTCAGTGTTACATATCTTTATAGTTCCGTTGTTGAAAGAAAATGTTTTTGCATTGCTTGATCACATATTTTATAACAGCACAATCAGATTATATGCAAACTAAACAATAGTTCAACAACTTTCATCATAACGATGTGAATACAAATATTAAGCTTCTGGGTTATTCATTTAATTTTATGTTATCTATAGACTTTTCTCTTTTTGTACTTAAAAAATAACTCAAATATGCATACAGTTTCTCTAGTTCTAGAATCCCATCTGTTTTTTATTCAGAAAAGTCTTCAGAAAAAGGCCAGAAAATGAAAGTATCATAACAGACAGACACAGAGCTTATTTAAGCTTGAATTGTAATAAAAATATTTTTAACGAAATACAAATTACTGTTGAAATAGTGTACTAAAATATAGCAGGACTCAAAGTTTTGCATCTGTTGATATATTCTTCCACCTGTGAATTTAAACTGGCTATGTAACAGCTTAATCCTAGGAAACATCCCTGTTTCTTGTAAAAAGTAAGATCATACATTTGAGAAAATGTTGGCCTATCAGTTGTCCTCTGGGTTATTTTACACAGGGTGAATTGAGAAAGAATTCATGATATAAAACAGGCGTGGCAAACTTTCTATAATGAGCCAGATAATAAATACTTTTAAAATTCCCTGGCTATATGATCTTTTAAACAACTACTCAAATTTGCTGTTACAGTATAAAAGTAGCCCTAGACAGTAAGAGAGTAAATGGGCATAAATGGACATACCTATAATGGGTATACCTCTAATAAAACTTTATTAGAAAAAATCATACATTAATGGTGATATATTCAAACTGTTATCCTTTTTTTTCCCCTCCTGTTAACATTATGTTAATATTCAGGAAAGAGACTGCGCTGTATTTGTATTTTGAAAATGCCCATCCTACGGTACTTTCACTCCCTCTCTTCTCCAAATTCTGAGATAGGTTTTTATAGGGTCCTGTACTCGACTTCATTTTAATTAGCATCATCATAACCATGATCAAATTGCTTACCAAAAAGTTTATGGTAATATACATTCCATACAACAGTTTATGAGTTTGGATTTTTAATAAGGTAGCAAACCACCAACCAAGAGATATTAGGGGCCCATAATAAACATAGCTACAAAACAATCTATCTCTGTAATTCTAGCTTCTCAGAGATATAAGACTTAAAATTCATAATGCTAGTCTTTTACAAATAGGATAAATTTAGTGTTCTCAAGGACTTACACAGCTACCAGGATTATCTAAAATGCTGGTAATATTCCATTTAGTTCAGTACTTCCTACAGAAGTTATAAAATGGCTACGTATTTAGTTATGAGGTTTTTATGGTTTTCCTTGTCATCCATTCCTCTATCTAGATAGGAAAAGAAGCAAGGGGATGGCATGTTTGCTTTTCACATGTACAAACATAGCCACATTCCCTGTTTCAAGGCGCCTGTAGAAATGGTGATTATTGGGTGCTGATAATCAAAATACTCTTGAAGCTTAATGTAGGTTCTGTTTGTATGCATTTCTGTGGAAGTAGTATTCAAGACTTGATAATTTTTAAAGATATGTAAACTACTTAGAGTGTTGTCAACAATAGTAAAATTAAACAGCCAATGCAAAGATGTGATTAAACCAAAGAGATAGCATTAAATACCAGGAATTTTTAAAAAGTTTGAGGAGGTTCTGGAAGTATACTTGGAACTTTCCATTAGAAGGTAACATTGTATTTCACTGCCTCATCAGTATATGGGAAATACCTTCCACAATGCCCACTCAAAGGAATAATTACAACAATACCTATATTTTTTTAAGTGCCAAAGAAAGTTAAAAAAATTTTTTTGGAAGGTAAAAACAAGCATACAAACAAAAAGCCCAACAACTTTAAATTTATAGATTTAGAATTGGTTAAATCATGGATGTCTGGAAGGAGGGAGCCACTGTGGCAACAACATGGTCATAGAAAGTAGAAAGAAATAAGACTATAACGAAAATGGTATTCTTACCATCTAAATTTCAGAATGGCCATATTTTAGTGATAAAATCTTCTGACTCTGATGTATCTAGAAAACACCTAATATCTTTCCCTCTCAGTCAGAAATTTTGCTCTAGGTCTAACGCAATCAATCTCACATTGATAATTTAGGCTTAAGAGTTTTTCTTGGCTAAGTTCTAAGCTTCTTAATAGCCTTTCTAAAGGGTTCATTATAGTATATTACTCTAAATCATTTCTCAATTTTATTCAGTTAATAATGTTAATTGTCCCTGCTGAGGGCATGGTAAGTTTTGACAAGGATGTAGAAATACACAAGTATAGAGCCTGTCCTCAGAGAACTTAACAGAATGTTAAGGAAAGGGGATATAGATAAAACCAGATTCCTAATGTAAGAGTGTGAGTAGTGCGGTAAGAAAAATGCAAAGACCTAGGGAGGTGGGAAGAAGGAGATCACATTTGGCAAAATGGATCAGGAATGAACATGACAGTGGAGATGGACATGGGGAACAACATGAGGTTAACATGCTGAAAGTCACCTGGAGAAATTTTGCTGAGATAACAAAGTGTAGGGTATATTAGCAGCATATGAACACTTGAGTTTGAAGCCAATGGACTCCCATGACATGTGAAAATGAATAGGGTAGAAATAATGTGAGAAGGTAGTCTGATGAAAGTGTTCAAGAACTAGAGAATAATTTTTTTTCCACTGCTTTTGAACCTCGGGCCTGCTTTCATACCCATTTCATCATGACTTTTAGCCCAGGTGAAAATTTTTCTTTTTAGTTCCTTATAGATGTATAGAAAAACTAAATCAATGAGAGAATGGGATCCAGGGATAAGATAATAAGAGAAAATTCAAGAAATACCTGTGCTTATCAAAAACATCACATCTCTATAAAAATGGGCATCATATTTCATTATATAAACTCCTTCTATTTTGGTGTGTGCTTTAAGCAATACAGAACACTTTTACAGACATATTCATATTTAGTTCCTGGCTATACCTTAACGTAGAAAGAGGGCACACAATTATGCTACAAATGAGGAAACCAAGAATCAGAAAAGGGATAATACCATCTAACTTTTCTAAAGCAAGATGAATAATAAAACGAAAGTATTGTTTGGCACTAAGAAGCACTTGATGATTGTCCTGGGTTGAGATGGTGAAGAGAAATTCCACTGAAAATTAGAGATGGTAAGAATCAAGAACAACAACAACAAAAAATCAAGAATAAGATTATTTGTTAGAAAGAAGCAAATCTTATCTCAGTTTGAATTAGGAAAAGTAGTTTAGTTGAAGGATCAGATGGAGTTAACCAGTGAGTGTTAACACAAAGTTTATTCTGAACAGAAACAGAAAATAGAAACCAGTAAAGATCGAATCAATACAAGCATTCGTAATGAAGGAAAAGCACACTGTGACCATACTCTTAATTTCCCTTGTGTAGCAAGTAAGAGATCTGTTGTACAGGGTCATCAAGATATGGTACAAGTGACAAGTGCAAAGAAATTTAGCAAACTGACAGTGGCAGAAACCAACTAAACATTTAATAATAGTATACATTCAATACTACCTGCCATCCCACTGTTCCCTTATGTGGAAGAATAATATTATAGTAGATCCTTGACTGATCCTGCATTTGGTATGAAGACTGCACTGGTGGTACCAGAAATTTGTACATTTATTTAGAGAGGCTTTGGGGAATAAAAGAGATAGGGATCTTTTAGATAGTCCTCATAGAGGCTCAAGGTTACCTTAAAGCTTAAACTTACATTTGTAATACAACTGGCATCCCAAAGCCAACTCTTACTAAAGGGGTCAAGTCAAACATCTGCTTAACTGATGCAGTGTCTTTTATTTCTTTCATAAAAATTAGGTTCATCCATCTGATGGTTACCGGATGGGAAGTGGGTGGGGGGATGGGTAAAATAGGTGATGGAGATTAAGTAGTGTACTTGTGATGAGCACTGAGTAGTATATGGACATGCTGAATCACTATATTGTACACCTGAAACTGTTATCAGATATTGCACTGTATGTTAACTAACTAGAATTTAAATACAAACTTTAAAAAAATTAGTTTCATAGACTGCCCTAATATTTTCATTTTATATTAGTGATTACTGATATTGCTATAGACCAAACCATTCCAATGATTATACCAACCTAATGTAGTCTGTATCATATAAATGCCACTCACTGCTCTCCTTCTTCAACTCTTCTATCCTCTGTAAAATCCAGGAGACTATTTTTATTGCCAACTACAGAGAATAGTCATTGAAATGCCATTTAGCAGTCTGGACCTCACTCGCACAATGTGTTTCTCAGGAAATTACTGAAGGTATCTTCTGTGTTCTTTGGGGTAACACAACTGGGTGGTTGTAACATGATAAATTACTTACAGCATTAAGTTTTGGCTTTTTTTTTTTTCTCTTAATTTTTAACATAATTACCAGTTTTGTTGAGAGCAGCCACTAAAATATTTAATTGGAATTTGATACCTGTGACAGTGGTAAGAAAATTATTCTAGCCCAATGTAAAATTGTGTTTTTTATGCTCTTCAATTCAATTGCTCATATCTCCAAAAGTCTTGTCTTCAAAGTGGACTTTATTCTAGGTGATGAGAAGGTAATTGTCCTTTCTTACGTGCAAAAACCCAAAATCTTGTTTAGGTTAATTTAAGTTAAAAAAAAAATCTATCATCTATCTATCTATCTATCTATCATCTACTATTTGTCTATCCATACACCATTTATCTATTTTTTTCTTAGATAGTGTTTGTGTGTATGTATATAAATACATATATATGAAAGAATATATATGTTCATATATATATTTATATATATGAATATAATAATATTATATATAATTATATATAAATATATAATTATAATTATAAATATATAATTATATAATTATTAATATATATTATTATATAATTAATTATATAATTATTATAAATATATAATTATAATTATATTTATATATTATATATTTATATATTTATATATATGAAATACAATAAGAAGTTCAAATAAAAAATGTTTGAAATCTTGTAAAGGTGGGCATGAAGGGAAAGAAGGCATGCCACAATCTCATCTTAGGAAGAACTGCTTAAGTTTTGTCCACTGTTCAAATTGCTAATATGCATTAACTGTCATGTTACTAGGCCTTCCAGCCTGTCACATGTGTAGCAAATGATTTCTGACTAGCATTCTCAGGGGGTGAAGTCATATAAAATCTTACTCACTGTGACTTTGACTTTGAGAGGCCAGACACTATCACTTGTCTTTTTTTTTTTTTTTTTTTATATAACGTTTTCCTCCAATAGAAAGCATTTGGAAAACCAAAAATGTGTACTTTATGTTTAATGTCTTTCTAAGATATTTAGTAATTAGACTGCCCCCTTTCATCAAATAGCATTAAAATTTGCTCTCACCAATATGGTAGCTACATGGCATAGACAGTGATAGGCCAGTGAAAGCTGATGGTAGAGAAAGAAAGAAATTTATGGTGTGTGGGTTGTATTTCAATCTTATGAAAAAACATGAACTTGTGTGTCAGCAGGATTTTGACTCAAAAGCCAATTCAACTGCCTGTGTGGTATTAAACAATAATTTATTTAACCACACTTAGTCTTACTTTTCTTACCTGATCTAGTAAAGGTAACACAAGTGCCACAGTGGATTTAACTGGAGTTACTTCTTGGCTGAGTTTGCAGTTATCCACTATTTCTCCCAAAATCTATCTGTTTTCTCCAGAGGTCATACCAGAGAATTAAATGGAGATGTGGTGGGGACTATAGTTCCTATATTCTTTTAGTTCTTTAAGGATGTCGCTATTTTCTATTATTCCTCTCATATGTACTATTGATTTTTATTTACTATCTTGGCTGGAAATGAGACAGCATAATCATGTTAAAGGATTCTATTTAGCGTTCTCCCCTATGATACGTCACATAAGTCAAGAGCTCAGTGTGGTTATTTTCAGCTACTAAATGTATCAATACTAACTACAAAATTCAAGAGTGGGGAAATGACTCCTAGTGTGTCTGTGGACCCAGGGAACCCAACGTTAATTATAACTTGGCCAGACCTCCATTCTTACCTGTCTCAGGTACTCCTTCTTTATTAGGGAACAATAATGGTAATTTATGTGCTCAAATATCAATGTCAACATATATCCTGTATTTAAAATTTCTCAAAATCTGAATATCCTTTTCCCTGGTGTATGGTTATCTGAATAAAACATTTTGAGGAAGGACTCTGGAAATCATTACTATATAGTCATATGATAATGCTACACAGGAACTCCATTCCACTTTCTCATGGTGTCCTGGCCTTTGCCTCAGTCACTGATTTTGGGGTTTGAGATTTACCTCAAAGATAGGGATGTTAATTTATTTTTAACTATTGTGACTGATAGTCCTCAGCCTCTGGATCATCCATCCAGATGGATATTTAATTGTGTAGACTGATGAACGCTCTTGTTGGTTACCCATCAAGAAAGCATGTTTAGTCAAAGGAGAAAGCTGGATTG
The DNA here is from genome assembly GCF_002288905.1 of Enhydra lutris kenyoni. NCBI lineage: Eukaryota > Metazoa > Chordata > Mammalia > Carnivora > Mustelidae > Enhydra > Enhydra lutris. The sequence goes on from NW_019154102.1 coordinate 27,161,483, forward strand.
TGATGCAATGATAACATAGGCCTCAGCCAGCTCTGGCTTGTGCTCACCCTCTCTCTCTGTCTCTCAAATAAGTAAATAAAATCTTTAAAAAAAGGACACCCTTAAAATAATATAAGAAACCAGCTTATATACTAGGGCATACACTTATAATGAATATTGATGCTTGAAGGCACAGTACCCCAGGTACTCTGCCTTTTTTCTCAGAATTTTGAACGCATCATTCCCTCTCAATTTTAGGGCCTTAAATATGACATACAGAGCTTTTAATATTAATAATAAGCTTTCATACATCATTTATAGTTATAATCAATGTCTGGCCACTCTAATCAAATCTATCTTCCTTTAACATACCACACATCTTCTTAATTTATGTCTTCAAAACTGTTACTCACTTTGTTTCAACTCAATTAGACCCTTCATTTGTGTGTTCAAGGAATGCTTCATAGTTTATACTAAATTTCACTCAAACCTTTTCTCATGAAAAGTTGCTTCCAAGTATCCAGTCACATTTTCTACCTTGTAATATCATTCTTTACTTATGGACATTTTTTGATTGACCATGCTATATTGGATCACACATCTTCAATCCACAGAACCTGACACGCAGTGAAGAGTAGTAGTCATCCTTTCTGTTTCTTATACCATCTGTGTTTTAAGATACCTAAAATTTGGGGCGCCTGGGTGGCTCAGTCGGTTAAAGCCTCTGCCTTCCGCTCGGGTCATGATCCCGGGGTCCTGGGATCGAGCCCCACATGGGCTCTCTGCTCAGCAGAGAGCCTGCTTCCCCCTCTCTCTCTGCCTGCCTCTCTGCCTACTTGTGATCTCTGTCTGTCAAATAAATAAATAAAATCTTTAAAAAAAAATATACCTAAAATTTTCATAACTGAATATCAGAGAAAGTAGTTGTTCATGTCCAGGAAAGCTGGGCAAAACATTGCCTTGCCTTTCATCATCTTTGCCATCCTATTCTATCTTCAAAAGTTACAAATGAAAGATGCTTCATTTTGATATATTTTCAGAGTGATAGCCTGCTACAGGGCATGAGGTTATCCTATAAAGCTTAATTTAATTTGACAATTAACTCCTGGATAGGTTCATCACTATAACATTTAGGAAGGCAAGGCTTCAGGAGATATTAAAAAGTCCTTAATGGTTTGGGGTCTACATGTTGCATACAGTGCTTAGATACGGTTTTACACATTGCTGTTTAGTCCTCCCTATTACACCCCCAACTCCCCACACTTTGCTCTTACTACATCATAGTGCATTTACTTCTTTTATACTTCTATCTTTGTTATCACACTTTTTGAATGAGAGGCGGTGGGTGGCTTGGCACCTAACCACTACCTACAATACGTGTTATATTAATATTAAAGGCCCTTTTACATACACTGTGATTCATAACCCCAATCACATTGTTGACATTTTTGGAAGTTGATCCACCACGAAAAGTGTGTGTTCATGCATGTGGGTGTATATATTTGTGAATTATGTACTTGTGTGATGAATCATAAGTTAAGAAGAATAATCTGTGATTATCATCTAAATTAGAAATATGGAGAATTGGAAATAAAAAATCAGTGGTTTAAAAAGTTAATCATAATGGAGGAACAAAAAATAACCCAAGAGGGAGAAGGAAGAGTACTGTTCCCTCTACATTTATAATTTTTCTATTATAAAGATTCCAATTATATGAAATTACTAACTTTATATTACAAAAGGAAGAAAGCTAGTGTTATGCTTCATCTAAAACACTAAAAAAAGATCCTCTTACTTCCCCCCACTAAGAAAATCTCATGACAAATATGAGCCTCTTCTCTGCAAATTGGTGGGGTCGTGGTGGAAACATTTGTAGATCTAGCTAAAGAACAGAGTCTGGAAATCGTGTGTGGTTGACACGGCTACAAAGTGCAGAGTGAGTTTACTTTTCTTTTGACTTATAAGTGTTTTCGGTCTATATTCACAGTTAGTTTTACTTAAATATCTGTTCCTGTGTTATCTGAGTTCCAGAAGTAGCTAATATTGAACTCTGGGATATATCATGTTTGCATTTGCATGGGAAGTATATATGAAATATAATCACCTTATAGGCATAGTTGTTAGGTTGGGATTTTAAGCAAATACAAAGTTGGAAATAAACATGATGGATTTCAATGTACAGTTACCCATTGGTAATAGAGTACCAAAATGCAATGATCAATATGCATTATTCTATGAATAAGTTACAGATTTTACTGATTTGACTACTCTCTTGTCAAGGCATTTCAGGACATAATTGATTAAAATGTTGCATAATTTCACAGATGCCCGATTTGCTCAAAATTTTAGATTGCTATGCAACTCAAGGAACAAACTTTACTGATGCAGTTAAATTGGGTGTTTTCCCAATTCAGTGTACTTGATTGAGGTGCATTCTTCACTGATTGAACTGAATACTTCCTAGACAAAAATTTTAGTTTTTATCAATGGAAAAATATATTTCTGTATCTTGATTTTTTCAGTAGAGAAGTCAGATATGCAAAAATCCTCTTTGGAAGGCGAGGTTTGTTGTTACACATTATCATTTTTATTGCTATTATTTTCGTTATTTTGTTTAAGAAGTCTTCCAGGCTCATAAACATTTCTCCAATGTAGTTTTTAAACAAACAAACAAAAAAAAACAGGAACAAAATTCACAACAACCTGCTGCAGTTAGGCCTCCCATTTAACTGTAAGTAGTGTAGAATTAGAGCGTTTGTCTTTTTGACAGTGTTGCTTCTTTTCACTGTACATGGGACAGATTGTTTCTGAAGCATACATTTTCTTAATTGGAATAATGCCTTAAAAAGTTTTTAAAAAGTAATAAAGAGTAAAATGATAATCATTTTCTTTAAATAAACACCAACATTCTTATGTTACACTCTTGTTTCTTTATTTTAAGATTTTTGGAACATCATAGCAGATCTTCAGATTGGTAAAAAGAGACCACAGATATATTTGGCAAGACTAATTTAAGTTCCTAATTTAAACAGCAAAGCATATCAAAACTTAGCTGAAGCTCTTTGGCAAGATAGAGAAAGAGAAGCAAACCTAACATTTAATAAACTTTCTCTACTTTTACAAGTTTTAGATTTACAGAAGAGTCTTCAGATATTGATGGGGGTTTCCTTACATATACCCTGCACCCAGGATCTGCTATTAGTCATATCTCAGATCACCTCCAACTCAGAAAGAAACTTCACAAGGAGTGAAAGATAGAGGAACATGCTGTTCATGGAGAAAGAACTCCAAGTGACCAATGATCAAATAAATAAATTCTCAACCCTACTATGAATCATTAATAAGTCTTATTATGACAGCAAATTAGCATTCTTTTTTTGCTGAGTAAATTAACAAGAAAACCAATATCTAAGGTTTGGAAAACATATGGGGAAAAAGAAATTATTATATTTTGGACACAGTAAAATCTGTAATTATGTGGCAAAGATTTCCAAGCAAAGAAAAGGCATGTAATTTACAACCCATCAGTTTTACTTTGAAGTGCCAACTCCAGAGAATCCCTTATGTTTTCAAAAAAGACATATAAGAAAATTCACTGTATCTCTATTCATAAGGACTAAAAATGTGGAAATCTTAAATATCCCTCAAAGGTGAATAAATTCATTATATTTTAGTTTATTCTAACACAGGAAGGGTACATAGTAATGAAAATGAATTCTATCTACATGTATCTCTGGATAAGTGTCAAAGACAAAAGTTCAAGTTTAAAAAGCTCGTTGCCAACATACAAACACAATGAAAATGGGGCAATTGTAAAAAAAAAAAAAAAAAAGGCATATTTATTTATTTATAAATTTATATAAAGTGAAAAGTCAAAACTTGCATTGTAATGGAATTCACTCTCACATTAGGTGTTGCTTCCTAGAGGTAGAGTAGAGAAAATATGAGGTGGAGTGGAGACTTAGCATTATCTCTTTTGCTTCTTTGTTTCTAGTTTTCTAAGTATTAATGCATTGCTGCAATGAACAACCATGTGCATGTCTTTTGATAAAACATACATACATTTCTGTTGGTAGTAGAACTAGTAGACTTAAGGTACAGAAATATTTGATTTGATTATATTGCCATTTGTGAAGTTATTGTACAAATTAATATTAGTAAAATTCCAGCTATAACATGTCCTGTCAACACTTGGTATTGTCATTGTTTCTTGTCACTCAGTGACTGTTAATTCATATTATTATAGATATTCAATTGAGTATCTTCTTAAATTATGTGCCTATTTGAGTCACTGTTTATTAGCTTTTATTGCATAATAAAATACCTAAAATTTAGTATATTAAAGATATTTTGCTCCATCTGTGAATGAATAATTAGGATTGATTTCAGGTAGACTCACTCACGGAACTGCATTCACTCATTCTGCTTAACAATGCAGCTTTGTTTTGGGGATTGGCTAGTTTAGGTTAGATGGTAGGGATGACTAAAGCACACGTCCTTAATCATCCAACAGGCTAACTTGAGTTTATTTTTTTTTTTTTAAAGATTTTTATTTATTTATTTATTTGACAGATAGAAATCACAAGTATGCAGAGAGGCAGGAAGAGAGAGAGGAGGAAGCAGGCTCCCTGCTGAGCAGAGAGCCTGATGTGGGGCTCGATCCCAGGACCCCAAGATCATGACCTGAGCTGAAGGCAGAGGCTTAACCCACTGAGCCACCCAGGCGCCCCCACTAACTTGAGTTTATTAACCTAACTGGCTGGGCAGGACCAAGTGCAAGAGGAAGACACATGAAAGACTTCCTGATGCTTAATTTTATATGTGCTACAACATTACTTCAGCCATGTTTCATTGGCAAAGCAATTCGGAAGGCTACCCCAAATTTAAGAGGTAGAGAATGTCAGTTCCTTTTGGTGGAAGTAGTTGAAAATCCATGTTCCAAAGGCTCAGATACAAGAAGCGTCAAATTTCATGATCATTTTTCCAATCTATTACAGAGTATGAAACTTTAGCCATTTTGTTGTTGTAAACATCTTCTACATTGTGGCTTTCTAGTCACCATTTTTTTGGGATAAGTAGTATTTAGTAAGAAAAAGGTCTTAGTGGGCACCTGGGTGGCTCAGTGGGTTAAAGCCTCTGCCTTCGGCTCAGGTCATGATCCCGGGGTCCTGGGATCGAGCCCCACATCGGGCTCTCTGTTCCACAGGAAGCCTGCTTCCTCCTCTCTCTCTCTGCCTCCCTCTCTGCCTACTTGTGATCTCTGTCTATCTAATACATAAATAAAAATCTTTAAAAAAAAGAAAAAGGTCTTAGTATTAATGTGATTTAATTGATCAACTTACCCCTAAGTGACTAATGCTTTAGTATTTTATGTAATAAGACCTTTTCAACTTTGGAGTTACACATTTTCTTCTGTATTGTCCCTTAACTGCTATACCATCTGGACTTTTAAATTCAGATTTCATTTTTATTTGAAGTTGATTTTTGGGGGGCTCAAAACCTTTTTTTCCATTTTGAGAGTCATTATCTCAATACAATTTGTAAGACCATCATTTACTCTGAAGTCACGTCTTTCTAAGAGATTAATAAATGAATAAATTAAGTGTCCATATAGGCATTGGTCAGGCTGTTTCTTGATCTCTATTTTATTCTATTGTTCTGTTTGTATACCCTTGCACCAAACATACTGCTGTAACTAATACAGCATTCCAATGTCTTTTTATCCTTTATAGTGTGTCTGCTGTCTTCCCACTTTGTTTTTCTTCTGTCATAGCATCTTGGCTATTCTGAGCCTTTTGGAGTTACATATAAAGAATCAGCATATAACTTTTCAAAGGAAAAATTTTTGGAAGATTGAGATTTTATTAATTCTACAGACCAATTATCCCAAATGATATCTTTTATATCAAGTCTTTCAATCCATTGCCTATGTCAATCTACAGCAATCCACTGGATTATCTTTATGAAAGTCTTGCATATTGTCAGATTTATTCCTAGGCTTTTAGAATTTTTCATGCCACTTTGAATGGTATCAATTCAAATTTTATATTCTGTATCTCTCAGATATAGAGAAATTTGAATAATTTTTATATCAATCTTGTATCCTGCAACTTCGCTTTAGAACTAGCAACATATTTACTCTTAATTAATTTTTTATAAAAAATTCTGTGAATTGGTCATACCATATGGGAATAATACTGTTTTATTTATTTCACAATCCTATAACATTTAATTTCTTTTTCTTACCTTAGTAGACTGGCTAGGAGCTCGAGTAAACTGGTAAATAAAGGTAGTGGTAGTGGATATGCCTGTTCAGTGACTAGTTTTAAATGGAAAACATTCAACACACATAAGTATAATGTTTTCTTTCAAGTTCTTAAAGTTCCTTTCACTTTAAGTTCCTTTCTTTTCTTATTTTGCAAAGGTTTTTTTAATTAATAGATTTTAAATTTTATCAAATCCTTTTTGCAGATATTTCCCAATTGTTCTAGAATTTCCTAAATTACATGGTAATTTTTAAATATTAGATAAACTTTAATATGCCAAAAAGCCCGATTCATTCATTGTGTAAACATATGAGTAACTTCTGATAAAATTTTTAAAATAATTTTTTGAGGTTCATGTTTTAGACTAAAATTTCCCTTTATATACTATTCCCCTTATGCTTGAATGTAAGTTGGCCTTAGAAAATAAGCTGGGGAATTTCTACTTCCTTTATAACCTCTAGAAGTTTTCAAGTGATATTAATGGCTATCTTCCTCTCTGTTGGATAAAATCTTACTGTTAGGGCCTGAGACAATCTCTGTGTGAAGATCTTTAAGTACAGATGTAATATCTCTTTTTAGGTCTAGAACTTTTCAGAGTTTTTATTCTTTATTGTGTCAGTATTGGTAAGTTTTATTTGTCTAGGATATTGCCATTCCACTTACATGGTCAACTACATCAATATAAAATATTTTCATGTTACACTTTTTCACATCTTTAAGTAAGTAAGAACAGAGTACGTATCCTTTATTTCAATTTCTTTCATGGATTATATGTGTTTTTATCTTTTTGTGATCATTGTAGCTACTATTTTATTTATTTGTGGGTCTTTTGGAAGTAATTTTAACTTTGTTGACCCTCTCTGTTGTGCCTTTGTTTATAGTCCAAAAATGACATTTCCCACTATCTTTTTTCTTTCTTCAAACTTTTGAGGAGTTTTCTTGGTTATTCTTATTACATTGTGAGGGTATGGCATACATTTTCTTTAATCTTTAACTCTTAATAAGATTAAAATTTCTTTAATTTGGACACAGTTTTATTTCCAATTTATTTTTAAAGTAGAAGCAAGGCTGTAATGATAATCTTTGTAGCTTTTCAGAATCCTTAATTATCACATAAAATTCAGTGACAATAGCTTCTTTGTCTTAGGATGACAACCATGTTTTATCAATTAGGTACCAGGCAGCAGTAGTAACATTCTTTTTTCGTTTGTCTCTCCTGGTATGGAAATCATCCCTATGATTGAGTTGGGGTAAGAAGAATAAATGCCCCTGATTTTTTTGTAGAGGAGAGGGATCCAGAGTTCATGACCTGGAGCTAGGAGATGAAGCAGCCTAATCTTAGCCATACCCACTCAGATTGGAGTTTTGGTCATATTGACTTGAGGGTAGGAAGCAGGAAATGGATTATGGTACAAGTACCATGGACTCCCAATTTTCTTACCAAGATTTACTAGAATTTTTTGACTAAATATTTCTCCATTTGATGTATGCCTTTAGGATAATTTCCAAAATTTTTTCTTTATATATAACTTTTAGCAGTTGTGGTTGTTGCACTGGGGAGCATATCCACCGAGCTCTTCACATTATCATTCATGAATTTGTTGTCCTATTTTTTTTTCTTTCCTCTCATTTATACTTTCATATTTTCATTGCTGCATCTGCTCTTCCCTCCCAAAAATATTCTTTTGAGCAGAGGTGATCACACTACAGCCTGTACACCAAATCTGTCCCACTGCCTGATTTTGTAAATGAAGATTTATTGGAACACAGCCATTTTCACTTGTTTATGTGTCTGTGTCCACGTTTGCTGCCTTTGTGTTACTATGGTAGAGATAATCAGTTACAACAATGACTACATGGCCTAATGACCACATCTGCTAGCCTGCTTTTTAGGAAAAACATGTACCTACTCTGTTTAAATGCATTCTTTTTTTTTTTAAGGTTTTATTTATTTATTTGACAGCCAGAGATCTCAAGTAGACAGAGAGGCAGGCAGAGAGAGAGGAGGAAGCAGGCTCCCCGCTGAGCAGAGAGGCTGATGTGGGGCTTGATCCCAGGACCCTGAGATCATGACCTGAGCAGAAGGCAGAGGCTTTAACCCACTGAGCCACCCTGGTGCCCTGATGTTTTCTTTTTTTAAATTAACATATAATATATTATTTGTTTCAGGGGTATCCATATGGGCAAAGAAGTCATCAAACTCTCACTCTCTGCAGATGGTATGATACTCTATGTGAAAAATGCAAAAAACTCCACCTCAAAACTGCTAGAACTCATACAGTAATTCAGTAAAGTGGCAGGATGTTTCAATGCATTCTTATTCTTCCTTGCTAACTTATTTTTTTTAAACTAGATAACATACTTTTAAAATTTTACTTCCAAAGATATATTAGAAATTTCTTTACAATGTTACATTTAATATTTAAAAAATAATTCTTTCCTATTTGCTCTCCCTATAATGCTGCTTAAAAAAATATTTTTCAATGGGTTAGAACATTTTCTCAAGTACTTCTTTCATGTTATTGATATGAATGCTACCCATTTTGAAACTTTCTATAATTACATTTCTGCCTAACAAGTGAATAATATTTTATTTTTAAAGATTTTATGTATTCATTTGAGAGAAAGAGAGAGAGAGAAAGGAAAAGAGATGGAACACAGGGGAGAGTGAGAAGGAGAAGCAGACTCCCACTTAGCAGAGAGCCTGATGTGGGGCTTGATCCCAGGACCCTGAGATCGTGACCAGAGCCTAAGGCAGATGATTAACCAAATGAGCCACCCAGGCACTCCAAGTAAATAATACTTTAATTGGGAATAAGATTTTGTTTCTTTAAGATATTTGTCCTCAATTTATAAGGCCATTCTTTTTAGTCTTGGAATCCAAAAATTTACTTAATGATAACTAATATTGATATCTCATTTTAATTTTTAATTATTTTTCATTCATCTTTCCTGGGTCTTATGTAAGCCTTCCAAGTTATAGTCAATTCCTTATTTACATTATGAATATTTTTCTCTACTAATTGAGCCTAGCTATATGTCTCTTTATATTTTTCTTTTTGGGGAAGGCTTATATGTCCCATGTTATAGCTGATGTATATGTACACAGTCATTTATCTTTGCACTCATTTATTAATCTTTTATTTTTGCTATGAATTTAAAGATATTTATCCAACTTGAAATTTCAGAGCATTTAGCTTGTTTTTAGTAGTGACCATCTCACATCTACTCTGTCTATTAAATTTCCAAATTCAAAATCCTTGATCAGAATGTTTGAAAATCTTTTCTTAATGTATTCCCTTAGAAACTCTTATATTTTTCCATGTATTTAAATTTCCCATGTGGATTTTTTGAGAGTTCTACTTCAATGGAAACTACCTATTCTTTATATTCAGGTTCACTTTCCACTCAACAATCTGAGTCCACCTAAATTCAGCAATATTCAACCTTGGCTGCACATTGCAGTGACCAGGGAAGCTCTTAAAACTGTGTTTACTGGTTCCTCAGAGGTTCTAATTGAATTGTCCTAAGGAGGCTCCAGGTGATTTTAATGGGCAGTCGAGGTTGAGTTGAGTTCTACTACTCAAGTTGGTTGTTTTTGATTGATTATGGCTTGGTGTACCCCTCTCCCCAACATCTGTTGGTTGAAAACAATTATGAGAGTGGAAAATGGAGCAGAAATATTGGATCAAATGTTAGAAGATTCACATTGAGAATCTGCAGAGCCACAAATAGAAAGAACTAATGCCCCAAAACCATTATTATTATTCTTACGTCATATACCTGGAAAAATGGATTCTAAATAAAAAAAATAAACTTCTGGGGCACCTAGGTGGCTCAGTCAGTTGAGTGTCTGACTCTTCATCTCAGCTCATATCTTGATCTTAGGGTTCTGAGTTCAAGCCTTGCATTGAAAAATATAAAAACAAACAAACAAACATAACTTACAAAACCTGTGATTTTTGGTCTCTTTTTACAACTGCTTTAACAATACCCTCCCATAATATAAGTACCTAAAAGGTAACTAAGTGTTATGCCAACTGACATTGGGGGGAATAAAAAGACAAATACAATTTTTCTGGTCTCATATATCCTTAATATTTCTTAAGCAAGCTCTATTTTCCTTTACTTATATGCTTCTTTTCTGTATAAATGGTAATTTAGCATGATGCTAACCCTGTCTTACTCATAAATCTGAATGTTTTCAGATTAAGAATACACAGTTGTAAAATGATTTGCTGATACCAATTTCTCTCTTGGGTCTTTGTACTTAAATAACCCCTGCTTTAATATACTGTACAACTCTAGTTGGCTTATACAAATAGAATTCCTCAATTAATATTCATCTCAAGTTCAATCATTTTCCTATTCTATCCTACTCTGAACTTTTGGCTCAATGAACTAAAACAAACCACTAATTTTCACAATTAGTCACATACTTTCTCATATAATTATGTAGTTTATATCTATGTTTCTTGTCTTGATAATACAAATTACCTGAAGTTAGAATCAGCACCTTATTCTTCTTAATAGCCCCTTTGATTTCTGGCATCATGCTAAGCAAACGGCATATATTCAATATATATGACATAATTAATTTTTCATTATTAAATGACTTACATGTGTATATTGTAAGAAAATGGGAACATTATAGAAGCACAAAATTCAGAAAACCTCCTGTATTCCCATGTTTTCAAAGTAATCAACTATGAACTATTGAATATATTACTTGCCAGACAGTTTTCTGTTGGTATGCTATTATCTATTGAATTTATCATTTACTCTTCAGAAATGGGGTTGTCCCATAAATACTCTACAGCAAAACACTGTTTGCCTTAAGAAAATATCTTAACTATATTTTTGATGTTAGCATATATTTTGTCTAATTTATTATAAGAGCTAAATAATTCAAGTAATATTCCTGACCAAATGGAAACACCTCCATATTATAAGGCTTAAGTGAGATTTATAATTTCATATGCAAAACTGAGGATTTTTAAAACCATATATTTGAAATAAAGATGAAAATCTTTGAGAAAAGTGCAGTATCATTTTTTAGGGTTAAAGGTGGGCCAAAGTAGAAAGATCTCTTTCTTTTGAACACTACTTTCTCCTCTTCCTTATAACCTTTCTTGTCTACTCTTTGTGGATCTGAGCTAATAAAAAGAAGGTGAATTTGCCTTCTCTATTGGAATATGTCACTCCTGTGATACATAGCACTAAGTGGAGGACAAGGTGGTTCCTTGGGCAGTAATGCATGGAATATTATATCTGTGCAGCCTGGGTCTAGAATTAATAGTTGAAAGTAATTTTTGATATTTCTAGACTGATTACCCTAGCTCTCTAGAGAATTAAAACATAGATTTCAGTAATAAACATGGCAACAAAATCAGGAGCTCAGGCATGTATGCTCTCATCTCTGCTATCACTCTAAAACTTAATTAGAAAGGATTTCCATGAATGATTGGAGGTTGACTATCCACAAATTTTCTCAGTCCAGTAATAAGGTAAAATAGGTTCTATTCCTGAGGCCAAAGGAAAACAGAGAAAAGGCAACAGATTTGATAGTTCAACAAAATTTTAAGACACAAAAGAAAATGGAGAAGTGATAACTGAATTGGAGGCAAAGTTATTACCTGGGTGCCTACAGGGTGGGATACCAATGAGCTAAAAGCCACAGAACACTTAATTCTCCACAAGACCCTTAAAGCCTCATTATGTGGAGGAACCAGCTCAGTACTTCAGTCTGGGACTGAAAAAAAGACTTGTCAAAATCTAAGTACAGAGCAGATGGAATCTCCAGGTCCCCTCTCCCATTGAGAACCATCCAGCAACAATACTTTTCTATACTCACAGGGCACATAAGATTTATTTTTTGGGTAAATTGAATGTGAGCTACTCCAGATGTGGGAACATAAGCCACTTCATAAGGCTGGAGTAAATTACCTTTTGCAAACTGGAGAATTAATTAAAAACCTACATGTTAACTGGCACATCCACCCTTTCTTGTGTCCAGCTTCTGCAAAGCAAATGGGTAGACTTATACCCTGTAAACAAAAAAGAGGCAAAAGGAATTCCCAGTTTTTAACTGGGCACGAATCCAACAGTGCCAAGTTTAATTTGATGCTTGTATGTAAGAATGAATGTAAGGAGATCTCCAGGGAGAAGTAGGGAGGTTAATGGGGAAGATTGAACCGCTAGATGCTATGTGGGTTTAACTTTGGCAAAAATTTTGATATGTATATGACAGATCTATTTGAGAATTTGGAATAAAATAACAGTGGAAATATTGTTTAGAAGAACAAGGAAAATAACTTCAAGAAGAAAAGACTAAGCAATATGGAGGGGTTAACTATGAGAATTGGGTATTAAGGTAGAAATAGGGGATGGGCATGTTGTTTTTCCTTTTAAGTGTTTTTAGGCTTTATTATTATTTTTTAATACCATGGCTTATACTACTTTGATAAACAATAAAGGTAGTTTAAAATAAGTAACGTCTAGGGATTCAGAGATGTATTGTAGGGCAAAAATGACAACCATTGAGTAATTTCCCAGTTGTTCCCTCCATTGATAGATGGTTTTTATTGATTGTCCATAAACCTATGCATATTCAGAACACACATACCTATATTAGTGAGTTTATTATTTACATAAGACATATATTAATGGGTAAATATTAAACTTTTTATAGAGGATTTGGGATGATATAAAATAATCACGAATAGTTAGAAGTGAGAAAAAAGTAGGAGTGCCTAGGTAAAATAAGGTTGCATTTTAAATGTGGATGTTTGTTACATAGCAGAGGCAGAATAAAGCAGAGCAAAGAAATGGAAAACTTTAAATCAAGCATGAATAATTTGAACATTTACATTTTGAAATGAATTAGAATATGTGATGTGTGCTAAATAGCATGAATTTAAATTCATAACACTCAAAAGAGAAAACTAATATGTGTTATTGAAAACATCTCCCTGGGAACATAATTTCCCTTTTACATTATGGCAGAGACAGGCAGGGTATTCACCAGGATTGTATCTTCTTTCTCACAGAGACCTAGTCCACATTCATTAGCCTACCATACAGATGTCAAGGAGCAGGCTATATGAGCAACAAAAGCTTTTATCTGTCCATAAAAGCATTCACATATTTTCCTTCAAACCCTTTCCAGTTCCACTCACTTATTACAGTTCTACTCACACACTTGAAAGCCCACTGTTGAAGATGTCAGAGCCCCAAGGTGGAGGAGGCAGGGGTACATCTATCACCATTTTGAGAAACATCAATCAGAAATATCTTTTGGACTCTCCGTGAACAAAAAATAAACTTCTATCGCATATGAGCCTTTATACAGTTTTTGACCTGTGTTTTACCAAAACTAATATATCCTAATACATCCCCTACATAAAATGAGATGAGGCATGAGATAAGATGATGATGTCAAAATAGGCAAATAACCCTTTACAGCTGACATTAACAAGAAAGCACACAAGAACATTAGAAAAGGAGGGAAAAGTGTTCTCAAATTGCCAAAAATAATCCAATAAATCATTAAGAGAAATAAGTAGAAGGGTGCTTTCTTGATTTCTTAATTAAACATGATTTTTTTTTCTAATACACAATTGCAAAGAGCCCTCAAGAAATGTTGTAGCATGTAATAATCCTACATGGAATTACAATGTTATATTATTGGGCTTTACTTTGCCAGTTCTTTCTTAGTAATTTCTCTTGCAGTATTTATCTTTTTCCCATTGCTATACATAGATTCTTTATGGAATAGAAAATTCTATTTATAAATTTTATGTACCTTATATTTGTTATAAATATTACCACAAGTGTGTCAATTGAACTTTAACTTTATTACTAGTGGCTCCTTAATATTTCTACCAAAGCAATACATATCCATTGCAGAAAATTTAGAATGAATGATAATAAAATTATTCATTAAAATCACTTTACACAAAGAAGGCCAGGCCAACATGGCTTCAATGGTGAATTGTATTAATTAATTAATTGATTGATTGATTAATAATTCAGCCTCTTCTTTTGTATTGAGATAAAATTGACATATAACATTGGGTAAGCTTAAGGTTTACAATGTGATGATTTGATACATTTATATATTGCAATATGATTACCACCATAGCTTTAGCTTACACCTCTATCTGGGCACATAATTATTGTTTTTTATGCTGAGAAGATTTAAGATACAATCTCTTAGCATTTGAGTTATATAATACAGTACTGTTGAGTATGATCACTATGCTATATATTAGGTCTCCAGAACTTATTCATCTTCTAATTGCAAGTTTGTACACTCTGAACAATGTCCCCAGCTCTCCCACCATCCCACCACCACCCTTGGTAACCAGAAACTTTTTTCTGTAAGTTCAGGTTTTTAGATTCCACATGTACGTCATATCATACAATATCCATCTTTCTCTGCCTGTCCTATCCTGCTAAGCATAATGCCTTCAAGTTCCATCCATGTTATCACAAATGACAAGATTTCCTTCTTTCTCGGGGCTGAATAATATACCATTGTATGTATATACCACATCTTTATCCATTCATTCATTAATTTCATTAACAGACATTTAGGTTATATCCATAGCTTAGTTATTGTGAATAATGCTGTAATAAACACAGGAGTGCAATTTTCAATACCCTGTTTTCATTTCCTTTGGACACAGAACTAAGATTGCTGGATCATATGATAGTTCTATTTTTTAATCTTTTGAGGAGCCTCCATATTGTTTTCCATACTGAATGCATCAGTTTAAATTTCCACCAAGAGCGTACAAGGGTTCTCTTTTTTCCACCAACTTGCCAACTTTTATCATCTGTCTTCTTGATAATCATTGCAGCAGTTATGAAGTACCTTATTGTGTTTTGACTTACATTTACCTGATGTTTAGTGACATTGAGCATCTTTTCATGTACCTGTTAGGCATTTGGATGTCTTCTTTGGAAAAGAAAGTATATATTAAGTTCCTTTGCCCATTTTTAAATTAGATTGCTTTTACTATTTTGATTAGTTCTTGCTGTTGCCACATATGGCAGTCTCGGGAAGTTCCACTCACACAGACTCTCACTCTTTGCTGTGTACAAACTGTGCTGTCTTTCTGAGACTCCGTTCTTTTCCTGGGTTACAAAAGCAACAGATGCCACACTCCAAGGTGAGTAGAGAAGCCACATTGTAGGGTTTACAAAGACTATAACTGACGTAGTTACAAAACTAAAATCTTCACTCACAAGAAGATTATAATGTGTTGGAAGCTGTTGGAGAGCAAACAGAGTATTTTAATATTTTCAAAGTTGATGGTGTTTCCTCTTTACCCTTAGTGGAAAAAAAAAGAGTGGTTGTAAGAAGACCTTCTCTCTTGGGCGCCTGGGTGGCTCAGTGGGTTAAAGCTTCTGCCTTCATTTCAGGTCATAATCTCGGGATCCTGGGATCGAGCCCTGCATTGGGCTCTCTGCTCATCAGTTTTTAATAAACATATAATGTATTATTAGCCCCAGGGGTACAGGTCTGTGAATGCCAGGTTTACACACTTCACAGCACTCACCATAGCACATACCCTCCCCAATGTCCATAACCCAACCACCCTCTCCCTATCCCCCTCCCCTCAGCAACCCTCAGTTTGTTTTGTGAGATTGAGTCTCTTATGGTTTGTCTCCCTCCTGATCCTATCTTGTTTCATAAATAAATAAAAATCTTAAAAAAAAAATGAAGACCTTCTCTCTCTTGGAGAACTTTGTAAATGATATCTACAGTTTGGGGGAAATAACGGACTGTGTGTACTTTTGCCTGGAGAGTATAAAAGATAAAGTTGGGCAGTCTGGCTGGTATCAATGGATCCAAAGAGAGGTGTCTGTATTAGGATTAGCCAAAACATTTTAAAACAAAAGAGAGTGATTCCCACAGACAAGATGTGGGCCACATGTAGCAAGAGGTACAGGATGTTGTTGTCACCTGAGATGGGGAAATACCTCAGCAAAGTGAGGGGAGGCAACTCTGATGCCTGGGGGTTGAGAACACAGGAGTAATCAAGGACTGCTGAATGGCATTCCTCCCTACATTTCACAGGAATTTCAGGTTTGAGAGCTCCAGTTAAGGTGTGAGGTTTCTTTTAAGTTCCCACAAAGGGACTCATAGAAAAGGAATTAATATTGCTTGTTTCTCATGTCTAAAAAAACCCCCATAAATTTACTTCATAAGCATATTGATCAAATAAGGACTTCTCACCTGTCTCTCCATTGAGCATACTGGAATGGCTGAGAACATGATGAATGAACAGGGTGGGAAATGTATGTGGTGATCATGCATCCACCTATCATGCCAAAGACCAACCTGCTTTCAAGACGGGCAGTTACAACGAGGAGTAAAGACTAAATGTTTTATGATTATGCTAGAAGGAACCTGACATATTATTTATTAATTGACACTGTTATCTTTCCTGACAGTGACACAAAAAATCATGGAGCTCATTCACAAGCAGTAAAGCATCATTCATATAGAACAAATGTAAGGAGAGAGGGATAGTAAAATATAATACTCCTTCTGATTAGGTCCTTGGGTCCTGTTTCATTAACATAACTATTCATAGTTATTATGGATGAATAAAAACATCCATTTGTGCATATCTTGATATACATTACAAATTATATCAGTATTTTAATACTTTTATATTAAGAAAATATTTTTTGCATAGTTCAAAGGCCCACTATAATTTCTTTTTTCCCAATGTTTGATCTGAAGTGGGAGTCAGTAAAACATTGCTTGTAGGTAAAATCTAGGTCCCTCCCTGTTTTTGTAAATAAAGTTTTATTCGAATACAACTTTACTGTCTCATTTACATATTCTTTACAGCTACCTTTGTTATAACAGCAGAGCTGAGCTGAGAGACTGTGTGGCCAGTAAAACCTAAAATATTTACTGTACAGAAAATATTTGTGAAGTTCTGATCTAGAGCACTATTCTCTGCAACCTCCAGAATCAGATGCAAGAGCAACTTCATCATCTTAAATATTTTTCACTCAACAGCTGATTTTCAAATTGATAGTAACAGATTGATTTTAAAGGAAAACAAAACATGTTAATGTGTTTATGTGTATAGCATGCTCTCATGAAATCTTGAAAACTGCCAAATTATGCATCTTGCTTACAAATATTGTTAATTTTTCTCATTTGTTTGTTGCAAAGTTATGCCAGTGTAGTTCCTCTATTCAATTATACGCTTACTTAAATCAGAAGGGGGGTGATGTATGAGGCTTAATATATTATAAGCTTCAATTAAAATGATTTACAAGTAATGGGCAGGACCTGGAAAAACATTTTTCAAAATTTACAATAATCCTTCTATGATATGAGTGAAATGGATTTCAATTTGTGGCAAAGAGAAAAATGAAAATATAACAATGTAAATATTGTCAAGACATGAAATGGGACTGAGACAGATCTATTAACTATTAATCTAATAACTGATATCACAACATATATTTGCCATGTAAAATAAAACAGCAACATTAACCTTGCAACCATTTAGTGACCCATCTACCAACTTCTGCAAAAACAGTTTTAATGACTTTGAAAATTCACTACATTAAAAAAAAGAAAATTTAATGTATTATGTAGCAAATAGCTCTAGAAAAAAATGAGTGAGTAAAAATGAATAGATGAAGCATTTAAGAGAGGAAGTCAGAATTAAGTCTGAAGACATATGTTTTGTTCATTTCTGGAAAGTATTCACACATGAAAATACCATTAGTATGATAATTGCCAAAACTAAAGGACACAAAAAGCCCTGAAGGAGAAAGATATGATGAGAGAGAAGGGAGGAAAATAAAATTAAAAAAGCAATCTACTGTATTCTGTGACATGAAGTCATCTTATTACACATAGCCAGAACTGAATGTAAACTGGTCAGCTGCTCAGTTGTTTAGGACACTTAAATATAAATGTTCAAACATTGTATTTCCAAGATGGAACGATCTGGAAACATATGAATTATTTCTGCTTTTATTTAGCACACTAGTAGAAGTCAAGCACCCACACTCTCTTTCTCTCTCAAATAAGTAACAAAACTAACAAACATAAAACTTACAGTCATAGATCTATATTTCCCTATAATATATTATGATCAGCACATAAAGTCATAAACTAGCAGATACTTGATAATCTCAGGCAAAGGAATTCCATGACAAAATCAGTTATGATGTGCTGTTTAGTAGAAATCAATGATGTCTTTTATTACCTAAATGATAAAACCGTTAATATGCCCCTAGAATGTTCTGGTTTGGCAAATGGCAAAAGATTATTAAAGTAGATTACATATGGCTACATAAGAAATGTTTCATAAATTTTCTTTTGAACCTTGACTTGAGGAAATGAATTAGCATAGATATTGGTTTTAATTTGCAAATTTTAATTAATTAAAACTGGATGTTTCTACCCCTACAAAATCACATTTAATGTATATTTAACAAATATCAGATTGGAGCAAGGAAACCATACATTTTTTCTATTTGTATATCTTTTGAGTTAACAAAAAAATCCTCATTGACAAATTTGTCCTAAGGAAAATTGTAGAGCAGGAACATACAGATCTCTTTTAAAAATGTTTTACTCGGGGCACCTGGGTGGCTCAGTGGGTTAAAGCCTCTGCCTTCAGCTCAGGTCATGGTCCCAGGGATCGAGTCCCGCATGGGGCTCTCTGCTCAGCAGGGAGCCTGCTTCCCTTCCTCTCTCTCTGCCTGCCTCTCTGCCTACCTCTCTGCCTACTTGTGAACTCTGTCTGTCAAATAAATAATAAAGAAAATCTTTAAAAAAATGTTTTACTTAATATGTTTTATAATAATAAATATTTCTCGAAGTTCTGTTTGTGATTAATTAAAACTAGGATTTGGGATAAAAGTCAAGTGGAACTGGTACCTATCATCCCCAGAATGGAAAGTAAAGACTGAGCTGTTGGAAGAGCATGATCCGGGTGGTTGTGGTAAGTTATATCATGAAAAGACTAATATCTAAGCCTAGGACTATTGTTCCTTGGGAAAGGAGAAGGAGGAGATAGAGATGGGGAAGGAGGAACAGGGGAAGGAAAGGAAGATGAAAGAGGAGATATTAAAGCTATTTCTTATGAAATAGGATGTCAGAACTAAAGTACTGCTAAAACCCGGGAGATAATAATGGGGTTCCCATCTGAGAAGAGTAGTTACATTAAAGTTTTGTCCATCTGAAAGACTGGGATTTATCTTTGTGTAGACTTTTGACTTAATTGGTTGGGAATTGTAGGTGGAAGGACAAACACACCTTATTAACAGAAATGAATCATGACCCTTACTATTCTGTTTGGAACATGCAATATCCCCAATGTTTCTATGGGCACAGTACTCCAAGCCCTAATAATAATCCATGGTTTGGATCACGGGCCCAGAGTAGTAGGTAAAAGTAGCAGTAAAACTGGTGGAAACAATATGAGTGCAGAGAGAGAGGAGAAAAAAGAAAATATTACCCTCACCACTGTCAACAAATAATAGAGAATGGCATACAAAACTTCCAAAAAGCACAAGATATTCTAATGCTAAAAAATATAACCAACAAAATAAACAATAAAATCAAGAATTTTGTTTCATGAAGGCACCTGGGTGGCTCAGTCAATTGAGCCTCTGCCTTCAGCTCAGGTCATGATCCTGGAGTCCTGGGATCAAGCCTGGAATCCAGGCTCCCTGATCAATAGGGGTCTGCCTCTTCCTCTCCATCTGCCTCTCCCCCAGCTCACGCTTGCTCTCTCTCTCTCTCTCAAATAAATAAATAAAATCTTTTTTTTAAAAAAGAGTTTGTTTCATATGAAATACATTTTATAAAAATAGAAGACTTGAAATATTCTCAGGAGCATACAAACAAAAGGCACAATTTTAGCTAAATTAATAAATTGGAGCACACAAAAATGAGAAAGTTTGGAAAACTATAAAAGAAAAAGTAGGAAATAATGATATGGAAAATACTGTGATTGGAATTTAAAATGCTGTAAAGGTTATAAATAAAATGATCTCTAGGCAGGACAAGTTTAACAACAGAATGAGTGGACTGGAAAACAATACTGAGACATTCAAGCAAAACACAGTTTAGATATGAGGTTAAAGAATTAAAGATATTAACAAAGATGGAAGCCAGACGAAGAAGTTATAGCTCTAATAGGAAGGTGAAGAACTTGGAAGGAATGAGAAGTAGCATTTGAGGAGAAATTCTTTAAAGTGTTCCTTAATCTCAGATATTTACACACAGATGCTCAGTTGAAAGATGTGAGATGTGTTTGGTCAAGAAGAAAATTGAATCCAGAAAGAGGTATGGGGGAGAAGCTATTTAATGCATAAATTAAAAAATAGAAGTTTTTAAGTGACAATATATACTAAAATACATAAAGTGAAACATTTTATGCTTAAAATACAATAATAAATCTTTGAAATCTTTTAACTAGATGTGGAAGTAGGCTAAGTTGTTAATCATTGTCAGAAAGAGAAAAAAGAATTCAATAACTGTAGCATTTGTTATAAAAGGACTATAATTGTATCTATCCCCTAAAATCTATAGATACACACCAAAGGGTTGGAAGTGTAATCTAAATTTTCTAATGAGAGTGGAAAAGTGATTTTGGAAATTTGATTTATTCAAACAAAAGCCACAGAAATGGGGGAAAAATAAGAAAATGAAGAGTAAACAAAATGCAAATCAAAATGGCATAAACTAGTATAAATATGGACACCAGCAATTATAATACCTGTGTGTGTGGATAAACATTTAAAAATCGAATTAATATATTAGCTAAGAAAAATACCCAGTTATTTGTTTCCTATACCAAAAAACACACACCTAGCAGCACATAGAAGGACAAATAATCCTAAGAAGCTATAAAAATCATGAACCTACATGGACTTACTAACAATTCCTTCATTTATTCACTAGTTATGTGTTGCTTATTGTCCCAGAAGTGAGAGCTACCCAAGAGACAAAATGTCTGATCTGAAGACCTTGTATTTTAGCAGTGGAGAATATACATCCTCTCTCTCTCTCTCTCTCTCTCTGTCACATGCATACACACACACACACACACACACACAGAGGCTGGTGCTGTGAAGAAAAATAAAGCAGGAGAAGGGGGATGGAGAGAAGGCAATGAGGAAGCTTGCCATGTGGACAGCTAGGAAAAATTATAGAGAGTAAGTAGAGCAAATATAAATGTCATGAACATCTGCAATTCTGAATTTGCAAGACATCTGCAGAACATCTATGAGTAGATTTTAAAATGCTTATAACTCTGACTTATTAATTTCACTTCCATGAAATTATAGTTAATAGAAGTGGAATTCTGTAGACATTATATATATTATCATATATTTATATTATTCAAATAAGTATGTATTTCTACTTTGGGGAAACGGGTAAAAGCAACAAACAAAATTAAAGTACCATGGAAAAACTACTGGTTGAGTATTAAATGAAAAAGAAAGGCCAACAACTGTATTTTATACTTATAGTTCCCCAAAATAGAAGAACATTGGATGAATGTTGATGATTATTGACAAGTATATATACACTTGTGTGACAAAACTCCAATGATCACCTTTATATGCCTTCATACTGAATCACCATCCTACCCAAGGTGAAATCAATATTTGATTGATAGTCCTATAGATATTCTTTTTTTTTTTTTTCCTATAGATATTCTTAAAGACATGAAATTACTGGGCCATATGTTGGCCGTGTTGAACTTTTATGAAACCACCAATGAATTTTGCACCAGTAATGTATAAGAGTACCAGTTGTCAGATATCTTTAACATGTAGTTTACTCCTTTAAATTTTAATCAAGCTTGTAGGTTTCTGATAATATTTCATTTTGGTTTAATAACAATTCACTAATGACTAGTGATGTTGGGCATCTTTTTGCATCCCTATGGGTCAATTATATGCCTTTTTTGGTGAAATGTCTCCAAACGTTTTGTCCACTAAAAAAATGGGTATAGGAGCTATTTTATCTATTCCAGAATAAGACCTTTGTCAGATATATGTATCATTACAATTTTCTCCAAATGTGAGACTGGACAAGCATTTTGATAAAGATTTTTGATTTTGATGATATCAGTCAGTTTTCCTTTCTTATATGCTTAGTGTTCTGAGTTCTGTCTAAAAAAATCTTTTCTTACTCCAAGTTATCAATACTTTCTATGTTTCTTTCTATGTTTCTGTTTATAGCTTTCACTTTCACATTTGGATCTACAATCCATCTTGTCAGCTTGCATATGGTGTGAGTATAGCTCAAGGTTTTTTTTTTTTTTCTTTTTTCTTATATGGATTTATCTTGTTTTACCAATCTTTATGAATATCTATCCTCTTTGCTTTCATTTGCACCATTGTCAAAAATAATTTTACTGGGCTGCCTGTGTGGCTCAGTCATTTAAGCATCTGCCTTCAGCTCAGGTCATGATCTCAGGGTCCTGCCATCAAGCCCCACACTGGGCTCCCTGTGTGCTTCTCCCTTTCCCTCTGCTTCTCCCCCACACTCATGCTCTCTCAAAAAGTCATTTTAGTGCATATATGTGTGCTTAATTCTGTCCTCTCTTCCAAAACTACTATCTAATCTTATACAAATACATTATTTTAATAATAGTAGTTGTATAGTAAGACTTACAATGTGGTTTTGTGAGCCTCTTGTTTATTCTTCTTTATCAAGATTATTTTGACAAATCCGTGGATTTTATAACACTATATGAGTCTCATTCTTAATTTATGAATTTCTTTAAAAAAATCTGGGATTTTAACTTGAATTGCATTGGTTCTATAGATCAATTTGTGAAAAAAATAGACATTTCTTCAATACTGAATACAACAACTATGATCATTATTTACCTATTTAAATCATTGTTAATTTTTGTCTCTAATATTTTGTCTTTTTTTTTTTTTAAGATTTTATTTATTTGACAGAGAGAAATCACAAGTGGGCAGAGAGGCAAGCAGAGAGAGAGGAGGAAGCAGGCTCCCTGCAGAGCAGGTGCCCCAATATTTTGTCTTTTGAAGTAAACAGATTCTGCACATCTTTTACATTTCTCATTATATGTTTTCTTACTATTATAGTCAGAAGCTTTTTTTTTCCAATTTATATACTTCTTGTTTATAAATAGAAATGCATTTGATTTTCACATGGTAATATTTTTTTGTGTGCCATTGGTAATCTCACTTCTTAAGATCTAATAGGTTTGAGGTAGATTTCTTTGTATTTTTACTTAACAATTATGTCTTATATTAATAACAATGTAGATTTCTCTTTCAATTATTTATGATATTCATTTTTCTTGCCTTATTGTCCTGATTGGGATCACTAGTCAATATTGTAAAGAAGTAGGAGAATATTTCTTTGATATTTTCCTAACCTTAGGAGGAAATCAATTTATATTTTATCAAACCTGATAACAAAAGTTTTCTCTAGATGCCCATTCTTGGCCTAAGAAGTTTCCCCTTTGGGCGCCTAGATGGCTCAGTGGGTTAAAGCCTCTGCCTTCGGCTTGGGTCATGATCCCAGGGTCCTGGGATCGAGCCCCACATGGGGCTCTCTGCTCAGCGGGGAGCCTGCTTCCTCCTCTCTCTCTCTCCCTGCCTCTCTACCTACTTGTAGATCTCTGTCTGTCAAATAAATAAATAAAATCTTTAAAAAAAAAAAAAAAAAGAAGTTTCCCCTTTGTTCCTAATATGCTAAAAAGTTTTATCATGAACAGATAATTATTTGTAAAATAATTTTTCTGCATTGAGATAAAAAGATTTTCTTCAATATGTTCTATTAATCTGAAGAAATACATGGTTTTATTTTGAAATACGGAATCACTTTTGCATTTCTACAGACATAAATCCGTTTTGATCATATGGTATTTTTCTATTTTTAGTACTCCAGGAATTAATTTAATAATTTTCTTAAGGATTCTGGCATCTAAGTTAGTGATATTCCTTGGTAAATCTTGATTTTTTATAATGCTCTTAACAGAATATGATGTTCGGTTATAGTAAGTCATGAAACATATTGGGATGTTTTTTCACCTACCATTTTT
The DNA here is from genome assembly GCF_002288905.1 of Enhydra lutris kenyoni. Lineage (NCBI taxonomy): Eukaryota > Metazoa > Chordata > Mammalia > Carnivora > Mustelidae > Enhydra > Enhydra lutris. The sequence goes on from NW_019154102.1 coordinate 27,185,823, forward strand.
ATAACCTAGTTGTGAACAACTGATTTCATTTTTTATTAAATGTTTGGTAACATTTGGGGCGCCTGGGTGGCTCAGTGGGTTGGGCCGCTGCCTTCGGCTCAGGTCATGATCTCAGGGTCCTGGGATCGAGCCCCGCATCGGGCTCTCTGCTCGGCAGGGAGCCTGCTTCCTCCTCTTTCTCTGCCTGTCTCTCTGCCTGCTTGTGATCTCTGTCTGTCAAATAAATAAATTAAAAAAAAATTATTTAAAAAAAAAAATGTTTGGTAACATTTACCATAGAAGCTTTGGGGCCAGAATATGTCTTTATATTTTTAAGAAATTTACTTTGAATTTATTTAACACATATAGGGCTTGTGAAGTTGTCTACCTCATCCTGTATCAGTTTTGTAAGTTAAACTTTTTTAAAGTATGTGTCCCTTTCATTTGTTTATTTTCTCAGTGTGAAGTTGTTCAAATTATTCTCTTAATATCTTTTAAAGTCTGTGGACAGGTGGTAATATCCCTCTATAAATCCCAATATTCATGTTTTTCTTCTTTTTTTAATGCTGTATTTATTTGAGAGAGAGGATGAGAGAGAGATTTTTGGGGAGGGGCAAAGGAAGAGAGAGAATCTCAAACATACTGTGCTGAGTGTGGAGCCTAACACTAGGCTTGATCATATGACCCAGAGATCATGATCTGAGCTGAAACCAAGAGTCTTACACTTAACTAACTGGGCTACCCAGGCACCCGCTCCTTTTAAAGGAAAAGTACTTTAAAAACTTACCAATTTCCTTAATTATTTTGATAAATAACATTTAACTTTGGGTGATTTTCTCTATTCCTGCTGGAGCAAGAACAATTGTCAGGTTGAATAAATTACTGTTGCATTTTTGAGATGTCTAGACTCTATTATACTACATTTGACCCCTCCATCTTTACTAATACCTCAGCAGAACTCCCCCCATTTAGGTGATTTTTCAACAGGTGTATATCATGTGCCTGCTTATGCTGACACCATGTATTTGCCCCCATGAAATTATTACCATTCTCTGTTCATACGTGATGATCTGAATTTAGTTCATCTGTGCTTCCTTGTAAACAATGCTCTTTAATAAGTTTCTTATCCAGATTTTTAAAGTGTTTTCATGGAATTAAATATCTTATAAATCTTTTTATATCATAACCAGAAGTAACTCTCTATAGGTAATTTTATTTATTTACTTATTTATTTATTTATTTTAAGGATTTTATTTATTTACTTGACAGAGAGATCACAAGTAGGCAGAGAGGCAGGCAGAGAGAGAGAGAGGAAGGAAAACAGGCTCCCTGCTGAGCAGAGAGTCCGATGCAGGCTTGATCCCAGGACCCCAGAATCATGACCTGAGCCGAAGGCAGAGGCTTTAACCCACTGAGCCACCCAGGTGCCCCTCTATAGGTAATTTTAAACTTTCCTAGGGTATTTCCAAATCTAACCTTAATAAATATAAATTATTTCTAGATTTAAATAAAAGCTGTACTTCTTTAAGAAATGGAGGAACGTTATTGACTTTTGAAACACTCACTTATATATTTGTCCCTGTCCTTTCTTTTAAAGACTATCAGTTATTTGTTTTCTTCATAAGTGGGACAATAACTATGAGTTTACCTTTTTTGGTTCCTCAGTGTCTGGCTCTAAGAAATGAGAACACTACAGGCCTTTCCTTTCATCTTTATTTCCTTTTTAAAAAAAAAAATGTCTCCTTTATTGTAAACTAATTGTGGAGTTAGAATAAACTGAAAAAGGTATGATTTTATTTGTCACTCTAATGTGCTAAATTGTGAATTGATTTTGTTTCTGATGGATTTTCACCCTTGCAAGGAAGTGTAATGAAGCAAAATGTAATTTTGCAATCCAAACAAAATATGTAAGCGTCTCTGAAAGTTCTCCCATACATATGCAGAATGTATGTGTTTCAGGTATTGCAGAATTGTTGCTCTATAAACTATTCTATAGTATTCCTATCTTTGTAACAACATTTGTTGTAATGAAAAAACACAAAATGTACAATCATAAGATTTGGGTTTGAATTTCATCTCTCTATAGAGTTAGCCCCTGTTTTTCTCTTTCCTATGTGAAAAGTGATGCCATATTAGTATCTCTCTTCTATGCTGAAAGAGGCAAATGGGATAGTGAATGAGAAAGTGGCATCATAAACAGAAAAACACCATATAATTGATCACATAGCTTAATTTATACTGCTAGAATGGATGTAGGGCTGAATCAAAAACAGAATGAAAAAACCTTGCAATGTAAATGTCCATCACCTGAAGGTGAATTGTAAAAGAGCTGAATGTTACTTGTCTAGGGCCAGCTGGCAGAAAGCCTATGTTGAGTTAGTGTTTCAGTTTCATTATGGATATTTAAAGAGCACGCACATTCACACACACACTCACACACCTGGACCCAACTTTGTACATTCTATTATGCAGCCTTGGCACAATCACTAAGTAGAGCCTCTATCAAAAGGTCACTTTTACTCATTTCTTTAGAGCCATTAAAGAATAAGCATCAATTACATATCTTGCCTTGACCAATAGAAAGGTCAAAAGTTGTAAAAAGGCATACCTTTAACTTAAAAATGTGATTATGCTTCCTGAAAATTACAGATTTATGCTCATCTGAAAAAGATGACAATATTTCCCTCAAAGGGCAAACACTACAAAACCACAAAATCCTTTTTATACTTTCATGCTTCCTAGCTGAAATACAAATTATCCATGATGTTGGGAGAATAGTGTTAGGCAAAGAAAACAGTGATTTAATTTAAAAATAATTGTGTTATATTCATGATAAAAGAGATATATGTTTATTGCAAAAAATTGAAAAAATAGAAACCAATTGCTTTGATTCCAGGATGTTCATTGAAATTCAAATATTTTGATTATATTCAAATTATCATTGAATTGACAAAACAATTAAAGCAGATAAAATTTTTTAAATCATTTCTAAAAAGCAGAGAAGTATGTTATCATAGACTGAAATTATAATGTATTTCAAAATTATATACAGCAGAAAGTTTGTACCTTAGGAAGTGCTTACATGAAAAGATACTCATAATCATACATTATCTGGGAAATACACATCAAAACTACAGTAAGAGGGGCGCCTGGGTGGCTCAGTGGGTTAAGCCGCTGCCTTCGGCTCAGGTCATGATCTCAGGGTCCTGGGATCGAGCCCCGCATCGGGCTCTCTGCTTGGCAGGGAGCCTGCTTCCCTCCCTCTCTCTGCCTGCTTCTCTGTCTACTTGTGATCTCTCTCTGTCAAATAAATAAATAAAATCTTAAAAAAAAAAAAAAAAACTACAGTAAGATATCACCTCACATCAGTTAGAATGGCTAAAATCAATAATACAAGAAACAACAGGTGTTGGCAAGGATGTGGAGAAAAGGAGACCCTCTTGCACTGTTCGTGCAAATGCCAACCGGTGCATCCACTCTGGAAAACAGTATGGAGCTTCCTCATGAAGCTAGAAGTAGAACTATCTTACAACCCTGCAATTGTAATACTAAGTATTTACCCAAAGGATCCCAAAACACTAATTCGAAGGTATATATACACCCTAATATTTACAGCAGCATTATCAACAATGGCCAATTTTTAGAAAAAGCCCAATTTTCCATCAACTGATAAATGGATAAAAAGGTGGTGGGTGTGTACACACACACACACACACACACACACACACACACACACACTGGAATATTATTCAGCCATCAAAAAGAATGAAATCTTGCCATTTGCAGACATGGATGGAGCGAAAGAGAATTGTGTTAAGCAAAATAAGTTAGTCAGACAGAGACAAATACGATAGGATTTCACTCTTATGTGGAATTAATGAAACAACAAACAGGGGTGCCAGGATGACTCAGTTGTTTAAGGATCTGACTCTTTAAAAAAAAAAAAAAAAGGATCTGACTCTTGATTTTGGATCAGGTCATGCTCTCAGAGTCATGAGATTAAGCCCACTGTCAGGTTCTGCACTGGGCATGGAGCCTGCTTAAGACTCTCTTTCCCTCTGCCCTTCCCCACAGTGCTCATTCTCTCTCTCTCTCTCAAATAAAGAAAGAAACAAAGAAAGAATAGAAAAACAAAGAAAATAATAGAAAAGAAAAGAAAAACAAAACAAATGAACACACAAAAAAAGACAAGAAGGCAAACCAAGAAACAGACTTTTAACTATAGAGGATAAACTGATGGTTACCAGAGGGGAGGTGAGTGGGGGATTGGGTTAAATAGGTGATCGTGTTTAAGGAGGGCATTTATGGTGAGCACCAGGTGTTGTATGGAGATGATGAATCACTAAATTCTACACCTGAAACTAGCATTACATTGTATGTTAACTAACTGGAATTGAAATAAAATCTTAAAAAAAAAAAAAAAGAAAGAAAGAAAGGAAGTGCTTACAACTCTTGATTCAAAACACGTGAGCAACAGGACTATCCAATGTAATTGGCTTGTATCCCTGGGAAAACACCAAGTACTGCAAACTCCCAGATGCACACTGAAGGAAGAGATACTGGTCACTAGCAACCTACTTATCAGTGGAGGTGGATCTATAACTAATACCCTGATGCTAAAGTAGCAGAGTCTAAATGCAATGGTGGCCAAAGACAGCCCATGTGATAAAGACCTTTCACAGAAAACTAAATGACTGATATAACAACTAACCAGCCTTCGTTTGCCTTTGCAGATGTCACTGGAACACATGCCAGGTAAAGCAAGGACATAACTGCCATAAGTTTCTTATAAAGGTTGTCCCCAAACACAAGAAAAATAAACATCTAAGCACAGAAAGGGACTTCTCGGCTGCTAGAATTACTCTCTATTAACTTCCTACTTGTCAAAGTGAATCAGAACCACAGTTTCTGAAAATGGTATCAGAGAAAATATAAACGTAGGCCTTTTCCCTTTTGTGATTAAAGATTTGCTCAGAAACAAACAGTCTGGGGCACCTGGGTGGCTCAGTGGGTTAAAGCTTCTGCCTTCGGCTCAGGTCATGATCCCAGGGTCCTGGGATAGAGCCCCGTATCGGGTTCTCTGCTCAGTGGGGAGCCTGCTTCCTCCTCTCTCTCTGCCTGCCTCTCTGCCTACTTGGGATCTCTGTCTGTCAAATAAATAAATAAAATCTTTAAAAAAAAAAAAAAAGAAACAGTCTCTGATAGGACTCATTAAATCGCCTTAGTAGGAAAAGAGATGCCTCCTTCTATAACAGTGAGTAAACTGAGAATAATCCCTGGATATGTACATGGAAGTATGCAGAGATGTAGATGTATTAAGGAATTCTGGAAAAATAGATCCAATGTTCTCCTAAAAGCAGACTAGAAAATGCACAACGCACATGAAAATGGCCCTTTACTTAGTATTCTAAATGAGATGTGAGATAGTATTGTATATCTAATAATAGCCATCATTTATTTAAAACATATTATTTGGCAGGTAATATAAGTGTTCTCAAATGATATGTCCTTGAAACTTGACAAATCTTATAGGAAATAGATAACATTGTCCATAATTTAGACAAAAAGGAACTGGATTGAGGGAGAGATTGCTGGAAAGAAAGAGAAGCAAGCAAATAAAAATAACTACCTTTTGCTCAGGGAAAATATCATTTTGTACTAAAAATACCACAAACAACAAAAATATACAAAAATGTCCTGTTAGATTTTATTTTATTTTTTTTGTCCTATTAGATTTTAAATACTGATTTTATTTTTCCTGAATTATTTAAAAAATAGTTAAATAGAAGGAATAAAAAAAAAGTAGATAAATTATGGATTGATACCTAGAAAAATTACATTAACATTTTACATATGTCATTTTAGGATTTATAAAAAGCAAAATATATGTAAAATGGACTATGCTATAAATACTCTTAGTGTGTTTTTTAACATACTAAGAACTATGTTTCATACACCCATTTTTTCTCCATGTGTCATTATTTTTAATGACTGAACATTGTTCTATTAGCTATATTTATTTCTCACTATGGAAAATGTATTTCTAGGTTTTTACTATTATAAAAAGATACCTTTTCATTTATATATTTGTTCATTTTCCTTAATATATCCCTAGTAATAAATGACAGCTATGGAATCATTGAATCCTTTAGGGTAAGGAAATTTTTAGGGTTTTTTCCTACATTAACAATTTCCTTCAGCCACTTGCATCAATTTATTTATTTAGATATAATGTATGAACTTCAAGTAGCAAGTCATTTCTACCCCCTTACCTGGTGAGTTTTGACTAAAAAAAAAAAAAAAAAATTAAGGTTTACATACCTTAATTTCAGAATAAGTTTTAATGTTGAATTTCAGAAATCAAGCTTTTGTAGACTCTTGCATGAATTGCATTGTCAGACACCTGAGCAACCCAACTTTGTCACCTGTGAGTTCTATATGCAGCAAAAGTGCCTTTGATCTGTATGGCTGTCGTGCTCACATTTCCAGGAATTCAGAACATTTGTAATCATTGTATTCAGTTTTCAAAGTTTGTTTTCTTTAGCTTTTAAATAAGAGATCATTATTTAGTAAGACTTCTCAGAAAAAGAATTCTGGGCCTTTCTAATGAATCTAAGAGGCAAGATGAAGCAGGGAAAGCAAAAATGTGTATTACTTACGATTATGTAGGGGAACTAAGTAAACACCGCTGCATTCTTAAAGTTGATTAGTAGAGAAATATATGCTTTATAAATTTGTACACTAAAAAGTGACCCTAGATGACAGATTATATATTTCCCAATTTACTAAAAGAAAACACACATACCCACCCATAAAATGAAGAAGAAATATCTATATCATGTATTAAAATATAGCAAACAAACCATAAAGAACATAAAAATATAAATTATGAACTAAAACATAACTTGAATTGAGCATTAATTATGCATAAGAATTACCTCAGACTTTTACATGTACTAAGCCATCTAACCTTCCCATCTAACCAATAACATAGATGTTTCTACAAATCTCAGGCTCTGAAGCCAGACTACCACTACTAGTATTTCTTCAGTTGCTCTATCATTCTCTAGTTGTGCGAATTTATTCAAGTATTAAATGATCAGGGAGTCAGTTTGCTCTCTTGAAAAGTGGGGATAATAACACATCTGCCTCAAAGGATATGTTAAAACGTAAACTTTTCAGTCAAGCGACTGACATAATAAGCCCTCAATGGAAAGTTGTATTAGTTTTGAAAGCCCATTTACATTTGCTTTCTACCCCATTTCTCTGATTTTTACAGTGCTATGTTTGCTACATATTGTCTCTAAATGTCTCATTCTACCATGTTTTACTTTTTTTTCTGATTATGTTCCCTCACAATTAACTCATTAATTTCACAGATCCACTTTGACCTCTACTATCTGCCTGACACTCCTCTCTGCATTATGGTTGCAATAGTAAACCAAACTGTTGACATATTTGTCTTTATAAACTGACATTCAAGTGACAGCGACAACCAGAAATAGGATAAATAAGAAATGCATAGTATGTTAGACAGTACTATGGTCTACAGAGTAAAGTATGTCAAAGAAAAGGCTGTTTCTGCATGTGTATTTGCAATCTTAAATATTGTGGCCAAATATTTAGTGATGGTATCTGAGACATTTAACAGGCAAAGGCAGGATCATGCAGATATCTCTGTGAAAGACATTCCAGGAAAATGAAATAAATGTAAAGGTTCTGAAGCAAACGAATGCCTGGGGCGTCCTGGGAACAGAAAGGAGGCGAGAGCGGCTGATGAGTACGGATCAGGGGAAGAATACTGGAAGTAGACGCAAGCCAAGGAGAAGTAAAAGGGAGAAGAGAAATAAACAGCAACATAGATTGAGACTGAGTGGCCAGTAAAGTAGAGAGGGAATGGGTGAATTAAGTAACTTAGAAGCTAATAGGAGGGCAGAAAAGATTTCACAGAAACTGGAAAAATTACAAAGCAGGTGTGGGGACAGTGGAAAGAGGCTGGAGTGGTTTCCTCGTATAGAGGACAAGAAGAGAAACCTAAGTGACCTGCAGCTAGAAGCATAGGAATATAAACTTTTTATGAGGCGAGAATGTCAGGTGTAAACACGCAGGAGTTGGGATGTGGGTAGGAACACTCAAATGTGATCAGGCCATCAAAAGCAAAGTAGCACAGAACTGCCATTTCATCAGGTTTTGCCCTATTTCAACTCCACTGAGCTGAGCGCAGCTGGGCAGTCCAGTCCTCTGAAAGCCACCTCAAGAGCATAAGGAGAAAAACACCTCAGCTGAAATGGTATTATAATTTTATCTCCAATTCTGCCTAACAGTATTTGCATCAACTGATACTGGTTTTAGTTAACACGAATTGGATACTTACTATGTGCTTGATAAATTTAAATGTACTAACTCATTTAAGTTTTCCTCCTCATTTAATTTCATGTCGATTCTACCAGGTAAGCATGGTATAATATTTTATAGATTGAATATAACACCTTGTTCAAGATCTCATTTCAGAAACAATATTTTTAATTGGTATGCCATAACTTTTATTTTGCAGTGCACCATCAACTATTACATTTTGCCCTGTTGTTTTCTGAGATCTTTAAGAGGTGTAGGAAGGTGGCATCTGAAAGGCAAGTCTACCTCACCAATTAGTGGGAGGATGAAAAAGATAGATCCCTTGGTCTCCTAGCCAGTTAGAAAAGGGATAAATACAGAATATTTTCCTGCTTCCCTCCCAACCACTTCCCCATCCCCAATGATCTCTGTTAATTCTGCATATTTTTTTAAAAAATTCAGTGCTCTATGCCTTTTAATTAGTGAACACTCCAAAACTATAGATTAAATTTTCCCTTAGCCTTGCCTTAGTCTTAATTTTCAGGGCCTTTTTGCCTTTTCATGATTTATGGTTCTCTGCAGACATTTTAGTTTGCAATTGGGACAGATTGCATCAGATAATTGCCAGTTGCTCTTTCTTGGCTAGGATATCCTCTGATGTTTTAAAAACTCTCTGTGTTCATTAAATAAAAAAGCAAAGAAAGCCAACTATTATTTTTCCTTTATCTGACCTTAGATTAATTTATTCAAAGGGCAAACTATGCCAGAGCTCTGAATGACTCCTAGAATACCATCATTTCAATAATAGTAGCAGATTATTTCCTTTAATGGGTAATTATGGTTTGACTCTAACTTGTCCATTTTATAAATTCATGAAAATCTGTGTTCCAACAGAAAATACATACATTGAATCATTTTTAATTTGCCAAGGGAAACTTAAACTACCTTTTTATATCCACAATAACATACAGAAAAGCTATTTTAACTCCTTTTCTGCAGAAGAGGGCTAAAATTTAAAAAGACATTTCTACCGTTGTTCAGCTGGTTAATGACAGAAGCATATTTTCATCTAGTCTGTGTGATTAAGAAAATATTCTATTTTTACTAAAACACATCACCAGGTCTCTCCACACTGCTCTCTGTCCATGTACTTGAACTCAGAGGATGAACATAACAGAAAGAAAAAAATGTCAATGAAGATTTTTACAGAGATACATCATGTGTTTGTCAGTGCAGAACTTATCAAATAAATTCTGTGGATCAGCTCCTACAAGGCATTAGGAAAATGGACAGCTAGTTTTTACTCACTTATGCACCTTTTATATTAAAACATAGGTGGAATTTAAGAAACAAAACAAATAAGCAAAGGGAAGAAAGAGAGAGAGAGAGAAAGAAACAGACTGAATTCTAGAGAATGATATGATATGATTGTTACCCGTGGGGAGGCGAATCAGGGAATGGGTTAAATTGGTGGGGATTAAGGAGTGCACTTGTAGTGATGAGCACTGGGTGACCTATGGAACTGTTGATTACTATATTGTATAACTGAAACTAATATAACACTGTATGGTAACTAATTGGAATTAAAATGAAAACTTAAAAATTAAAAACAATAGTTCCCAGGAAATTTTACTGATTTTTATGACCTGAATAAAGGGAGAACTGAAGAGATGCATTTAATGTTAAAATAGGGGCACCTGGGTGGCTCAGTGAGTTAAAGCCTCTGCCTTCAGCTCAGGTCATGGTCCCAGGGTCCTGGGATCGAGCCCCACGTCGGGCTCTCTGCTCAGCGGGGAGCCTGCTTCCTCCTCTCTCTCTGCCTGCTTCTCTGCCTGTCATCTCTGTCAAATAAATAAATAAATAAAATCTTAAAAAAAATAAAGTTAAAATAACCTCTGAGTTTTAGTTATTGTTCTACTTCTTCCTAGTTGTGTGATATTTGGACAAATTCCTCCACTTTCTAAGACTGGTTGTCTCCATCAGTACAGGAGTCTGGCTGGTAACATTGACCCCATAAGGAATTGGGCTTACATAACCAGCTGGCATTTATTGCATGTTTGCTATATTCCAGGCATGATTCTAAGAACATTCTATATATTCATTCATTTCATTTGCACATGGTCTCATGAGCGAGGTCCTATCATTGTTGACAATTTACAGACAGGATAAAACAGCACAGAGTTAAGTATTTAACAAATGCACCCCAGGCAATCAGACCACAGGGCCTGTACTGTTAATCATTGGGCTTAGCTGCTTTTCATCAAAAGAGAAAGCATGGTTTGAAGGTACTTTGAAAACTGATATTCAGTTTTTAGGTTTCCTTATTATTTGTAATATTTTTAATTTCATTATATATGCATATACTGAATACTATTTAATCAAAGATGTCATTTACTATGGATATTGTAATCGTTTTTACATCATGACTATTTTAAAAAATTCAGAGTGAGACCAAAATATGTGTTCCATATATTCATAAGTCCAAACGAGTAGACTAAGTTTATAATATTTAATTGTGTACCTTGAGTATTTCCTTCAATTTGAAGATATTAACTAAGTGTAAAAAATGAAATTAGGTATCCCTGAACATAAGCTTTCCTAATTTTTTTTGGGTGACTTTCTTCTCTTCTATTGGACTGTTATCAGTGCTCAATTGTATTTGTAATTGAGATCATCTTGCTTATCGGATATCCCCTACTTCCCTTCATTTCCCATGTAGAAATGGAAGACCCATATAGCCAATGGGCTGAGAAAAGAAGTCTCTTTTCCTCCCTCTCTCACCCCTTTCAGAGGCAAGTAGCTCACCACTGAACAGCACTATGAAGGTCAGCTGCTTTGTGGATTTATTAGACCTACAGAAATTTGGTGTAAGCAAGAATTAAACTCTGTGTGTGTGTGTGTGTGTGTGTGTGTGTGTGTGGTATGTGTGTTCCCTAATGCAACATAAACTTATTCTATTCTGATTTATCATTTCCCATAAGCTCTGTACCATTTAAGCAATGAATGGATAACAGTTGTTATCTTTACTAACGTTATCACCATCATCACTGACAAAACAGTAACATTCTGAAATCCCATTTTGCTGTCCTCTTGTGAACTGGGGGGTTGATTTAGTAAGAACTAGGATTATTCACCTGTCTCAAAATGTCTAAACCAGGGTTACACAATCATATTTTTAATATTAAATATTAGGAAGGTGATCAGACATTTTGGCCATTTCCCCTGTCACTAGGATTTTGCGAGTTTTTTTAAACCAAAAAAGTAGTTTCAAGTATTAATCAGTCAAAACACATTGGTAAAATACAGAAACTATGATGACTGCTGAATCACAGATGCCACATCTTGCTAAGGACTGTCATTCTAAATTTTGGTGTTTATCTTTTATCTTAATCTAAAACTTGTTTATTTTTATCTTACAAAAAATAATCAAAATAGTGATTGATTTTCCATGAATAACATATCTGATTCCAGTTGATAATTAAATTTCTGACAAGAACATTTGTGTTATCGTTTGCTTTTCATCTGAAACAACTGGTTAAGCAACTTCTACTCTTTATCCTTCACCCATGTTTTTTGTGCCGGTGACTCATATTAATGATACTGGATATGAGATCACTGAGTATCAGTCCTTCTGTACCGGGGTACAGTTCCATTTCAGATTTGTATCTGCCATAGCTCCTGATGGTGCCCATATACTTACCACTGGAATGGGTTATTATTGTTATGAGCAGGGTAATTGTAAACCATATTGCAATGTGGAAAAAAAAAAAAAAAAAAAACTTGACCAGTAAAGAAAGAACATAAAAGTTCACTCCTCTAAGTGTGGTAAAAGCACAGGGTAGTTTAATTTTTGCCTTTAATATCATATTTCACTGATTTACTGAGGACCATTATTAATGATGTTTGTGGGTCTCAAAAAGTTTTAGAATTTTACAGTTAACCCACATTTTCAGAAAAATTACCTCAAGGTATTCCAGCAAATTAAATATAATTGCAGGAAGAATGTCATGTTATATAAAGAAAAATGATAACCCCACTATATCAATGCAATACTTAAGTTGGATTCCCTTGGCTCCATTTCAAAATATTTTTTTTCCACCCAACTCCCAGTACATATCAATAGCAATTAGTATTTTTACATAGTAACTTTCATTGAAGTTTTTGAGATTTTAAAAAATCTACCTCCCTCATAGTCTATACATTTTGTGTATATAATTAACTATTAACTAGTTCATGAATTGACAAAATGCTTCATATGGTAATTAATCTATAAATATTTATAAACTAAATTCAAGGAGCAAAATATTAAAATTTCCCACTACTAACAGTAAATGGTGTTATTAACTACTTCAGTCTTTCAGAAGTCCAATTTGGAAATTTTATCAAAATTTCAAAAATGTGTTTGTTTTCTCAATATGACAATATCTAGAAATTTAGCCTAAAAAAAATCTTCCATATGTCCAAAATATGGAATAAACATAGGTTTTATAAAATTGGTATGAATAAAATTTGGTACTGCATATATATATATGTATATATACGTATATGTATATATACGTATATATACACTTATGTGATATTTACATTATATATGTATATATAATTTATATTTTTAATTATCAATATCTATCAAACATGTATTGAGTAATTAACTGTAATATAGTTTCAATACTATATAGCCATTTAAAAAAGTGTGGTAAATACTTATGTACTAACATAGAAAGATGCATGATATATAAGTTAAGGAAAAAAATAGTGTAAACATTCCCTGTAAAATAAAGACTTCGATAATTTGTATGTATTCACCTATGAATATCCTATCTTTATGTATGGATAATTTTCAAAAATATATTTAATAAAAGTTGCCTGTTGGAAGGGTATGGGAAGGAATTTCATTTACTTTTTTGTCCATAACTGAATAAATATAATTTTAAAAGATACAATATTGACATTATTTCATGGGTAAGGTATTAATAGTGAGACAAGAAGGGGAAGTCTAACAATCAATGCTGAAGTGGCAAGGTAAGCAAATCTCCATATATATTTTTTTAGATAACCATGTGTTAATATGCCAAGTAGCCTCAGTTTTCAGCTTTTTAATTGGAAAAATTAATTCAATCTAATTACAGATTGTCTCTGACTTCTGATGGTATGACTTCTGATTTTTCAACTTTATTATATTGCAAAAGCGATATGCATATAAGAGAAGCCATGCTTAGGGTTTTGAATTCAGATCTTTCCCAACTAGTGATTTACAGTATGAGAGATTTTACAGTATGAGATGATGGGCAGCCACAGCAAGCCACAGCTCCTAGTCAACCACGTGATCAAGAGGGTTAATGACTGAAACACATGCAACCATTCTGTACCCATTCAACCATTCCAGGTTTTTTGGTTTTTTTTTTTGCTTTCAGTACAGTATTCAATAAATTACATGAGCTATGCAATATTTTATTATAAAAGAGACTTTGGGTTAGATAATTTTGTTAAAATGGAGGCAAGCTAGGCTCAACATGATGCTGGTAGGTTAGGTGTACTAAGTACATCTTCAACTTCTAATATTTTCAATTTATAATGACTTTGTTGGGCTATAATCCCATTGTAATTTGATGAAGGTTTGTTCATATTCATAGTTCCCATTTGCTTGCTGCACTTTATTGAAGTTTTGAAGCTGCCAAAATTTTAAAGATTTTGGAAAATGCTCTATTTAGAAAAGTTCTGATTAATTCAGTATATACTTTTTAAACATCTCTTTCTACCAGGCAGTTTTGCCTGATAATAGTGTATTTATTTCTTAACATTTCAAATTCTCCAGCTTTTTTATCCTTTCATACCAAAAGTCATAATTATTTCCATAGCAACCATGCTCATTGTCAGAGGTAGAAATTTTGACTTCTGTTGGGTATTTCTTTAGGAGCAAAGGAACATTTAAACAACAAAAGGTGCTATTTTATGAAAATTATCAAGAATTGAGAGCAAAAAGTATTGGATGTTTCCCTTAATAACTTACAGTGATAACTTATCATCAGTGTAAGTTATTGCCAAAACCCAACTCTATTTTTCCTTAGTTATCTCAAGTTATAATTAATATCTTCCTTTTCATGGTTATAATTTCTTTCTATACCAAGATAAGTTTTAACATATACAAAATAGAGAATAAATATTTCCACATTTTCAGTTATGAAATCTGCTCTAAATGTTGTTTTCTGATCCCAGGCTTTTAACTAAAGGGAAATTTCAGTATAGAAGCTCAATTAATTTAGTATTTCATTTAAAAGGTATTCTTTTTCTCCTCTGGCCCCTCCAAAATATTACCAGCATCTTATTTAATATGGTATTGAATATTATTATTTAAAACTAAAGATTTATTTGATTATGCAGGTTTATGAGTGATAGATAATAAGCATTCCCATAATACATTCTTGAATACAAGAATGATGAACATTGAAGCAAAACTTGTTTTTTCCTGCAGCTTTTATTGCTTGAAGTGACTAAGACCACTGGATGGAGATACTGAGTTAGTAAAGTAGAAGGGAGTAGCTTTTATTTTGTCACATCTGTTGATTTGTTTAGAGATGGCAGGTAATTTAGGTGCATCTTCTTGAAAATCATTATCACTACCACCAAGAGAACATGCTTTGTAAGGAGGAAAATGGGATAGGATACAGAAATACCAGACCTGTCTTGCCCATTATCACAATATGAGTTGGTCATAGATCCCAAGCTACAATTCCCTTTCTCCTGGTTTACTGTTTAGTGAATTGGCAAGTAAAACAAGAGGACAAATGAGATTAAGTTAGCAAAATGTTAAATATGGGGGCTTTGCTTGTGCCAAATTTATTAATGAAATTTAAAGCTTTGAAAGAAAATTTCCTTTATATGACTTACTTATATCTTAGATAAAAATAGGGGCCCCTGGGTGGCCTAGTCACTTAAGCATCTGATTTCTGCTCAGGTCCTGATCTCAGGGTCCTGGGGTAGAGCTCCTGGCTCAGTGGGGAATCTGCTTCTCCCTTTCCCCTCTGCACCCCCGCCCCGCCCCCGCTTGTGCTCTTTCTGTCTCTCAAATAAATAAATAAAATCTTTGTTTTAAATCTTTAAAAGAATATATACCAAACTACTATGTGAAAAGTGAATGCTGTCACATTTCCAGCAATAAATGCAAATTCTTTAGTCAAAATTTAATCAAACTGACAAATTATGAAAAACAAGAAAACTAAGATCGGGCAAACTCTGGTACGAACACTCAAGTTTTCAAGTTGGAATGTGAGGATTAAACTGCATAGCACATTGCAAAATTCCTCTTAGGAGCAGGGTGCTCAGCATGAGAATAATCTCAACTGAGAAGGCAGATTTGAGCTCCCTCTGAGTTTTCAATGAGGTCCCATATTTAGGCTAATTATGCTATTCTTCTAGCTGCTTGGTTGGCAATCTCCTCCTGATTTTCACATATCTTTGACCATATTAAAACATTCTTTTATGTCTGTTTTCATCTACCACACCACATGTGAGCTTTCCCAAGACAGGAACTGTGCCTCGTTTTCCTCTGAATCTAAAACCAGTATCTGGCAAATGGTACAAATTCAATATATATTTTAAACTGTATTGATATGATATGATGGATGAATCAATTAAATAAAATATTGCCTCATTTCAGCCATCCTCCCAAAGACCCCCTCAAAAATGTCCAATTTTTTAGACCATTAAAATATATTTACCCTGAAATAGTAAGTTTAAAATTGAATATTATATAGCTTTGGACAGTTTTCAAACAATTTAGCATATGCAATGTCATTTTATCTATAGGTAGATATTAAGGAATATTTTAATGATATTTTAGGGAAATCTACTACATATCAGACACTGTACAGTTATTTTAAAGGCAGGGAAACCAACCTTCAAGGTATTTAAAATGAAATGCTCAGTATCAGAGAGGGCACAAATGGCAGCATTCCAAAGACAAGAGCATTCCAATTCCTTTTCCATTCTAGACACTTCATTCATTCTATGTCACTACACTGTGATTCCAGAAGGAAGCTAAACTCTCCAGAAAAATGACACAGTAAGCCAAATTAGCTATGTATACTTCTGGGAAAAAATTAAAATATTCTTGTTTATTTTTTGCTCATTAGTTTATTTCTAATAGGGGTGCAAGCCATGGGAAATATAATATAGAGGAGTGAAATTCTGATAATGAAAGAGTATTAAATATCTCAAAATCAGTATACTACAGACACTATCTTTACAAAATTTTAAAATAACATTTTGTATTTCTCTAATTATAAGGCAATAAATACAAAGTGAGAAGATATTCAAATGCATTTGTGATCCTACTTATCAGCAGTGCAGTTAGATGTTTATATATAATATATAAATAGATATGAAAAAATAAGTTTTTTATATGTTAATATTCATATAATGTAACTTTTTAATTAGATGGCCAGAGTTGGGGGGTTCTAAAATTTTTTTAAATGCTTAAAAAAACCAACTCAGAATTTTATATCCAATGAAAAGAATCTTTAAGGATACTAAATAAATACATTTTCTGATTTTAAAAAAGAGTTTAGTAATAACAGTCTGTACTAGATAAATGCTAAAGAACATTTTTTCAGAATGAAGAGAAGTGATATCAAATGAAAATCAGATTATCAGGAAAGAAGAAATGATATGTATATGGATAAATATGAAAGACTAAGATTTCCCCTTAATTTTCTTAAAACACATAAAGCTGTTTATATAGCAATACCATGGGGTTGATAGAAGGCAACAGAAGACTTCCCATTCAGATATGATGGCATAAACCATTTCTCCCAGTTCCTTCCTGATAAGTACAACCATGTACAACTCTGGCAACAATGCAAAAGGCAACAACAACAACAAAAAAAAGAACTTTGAAAGGTGCAAAGAAGAAGGCAAACTGGCAAATAAGTAAAAAATCATACTATGTTCATAGACTGGATGACTCAGCATAGAAAGGTATTATTTCTCTCCAAATTGACAATAGGCTTAAGGTAATTCCTATCAAAATCTCAGCCAGGTTTTAGTGCACATACATAAGCTTATTATAAAAAAATATGAAAGCATCAGGTCCCTTGAATACTTAAAATAATCTTCACAAATAATATTAAAGAAGGAGAAACACATAGTAAGATTTATTATATATGTAGCTCTATTAAACAAGATATTATGATATTGAAAGAGACACAGACACATAAATCAATGAAACAGAATGGACACAAATATGCCAGACATTTCTTTTTTTTTTTTTTAAAGATTTTATTTACCCATTTGACACACAGAGAGAGAGATCACAAGTAGGCAGAGAGGCAGGCAGAGAGAGAGGGGGAAGCAGGCTCCCCGCTGAGCAGAGAGCCCGATGCGGGACTCAATCCCAGGACCCTGGGATCACGACCTGAGTCGAAGGCAGAGGCTTTAACCCACTGAGCCACCCAGGTGCCCCATGCCAGACATTTCTTTGCAAAGTCACAAGAGCAATTAAATGTAGGAAAGATAGCCTTTTCCACAATGGATCTGGAACAACTGGGTATCTACATGTAGCAAAAAAAAAAATGAACTTAACCTAAACGTCATATAAAACTAACTCAAATTTGGTCATAAACTTGAAGTTAAACATAAAAACATAAAACTTTGGGGGTGCCTAGGTGGCTCAGTGGGTTAAAGCCTCTGCCTTCGGCTCAGGTCATGATGCCAGGGTCCTGGGATCAAGCCCCACATCGTGCTCTCAGCTCAGTGGGGAGCCTGCTTCCCCCTCTCTCTTTGCCTGCCTCTCTGCCTACTTGTGATCTCTGTCTGTCAAATAAATAAATGAAATCTTTAAAAAAATATATAAAACTTCTAGGGGAAAACAGTATCATGATATTTTACTGTGGGATTTGTGGTAATAGATGCAATATATATTGCAAGAGTATGAGAAATTCTTATAAGAGCCATATAATATGCCATCTTCTTCCTAAAGCTCTTCTGAGTATTCCAAGTCATTCATAATATATATATATATTTATATACAGTCCTATCAGGGGTGTGTGTGTGTGTGTGTGTGTGTATGTGTATACCTGATAGGACTGTGTACTTGTCTTATGATACTTTCCAAATGTTAACTTTTTTATAGTTAATTGTTCACTTTTTAGATACCTCTGATATATTTTAGTCTTCTTGATAACAAAGTCTGTATCTTTTTCACTATTAAAAACCATATAAGTCAACAACCACATAGTATTTGTTTGAACTATTGTAATGAACTATTGTAATGAACTATTGTAAAGAAAAAAATAAAATATGTTGGTAAGTGATACTTCAAAATTCTAGAAGTTTTCAAAAATATTTGTCCTCCAGATGATATCTAGGAAAAATGTCATTATTTCTACATCATTGTATTCATTTCTCTTTCAAAACCTTAATCCATGTCCTTAAATGAAAGATAGGTTCAAAGCAGACTGAATATTGTGATGAAGTGAGCTTCTTTAACCCTGAATGCTAGAGGCAAGCAAATGGCTCAGGAATCCCCCCTGGCTAATGTCAAGGATGTTCCCATCAATATATAATGTGGCCTGGTAGAGGCTGAATGAAGTTGAGGTTGGAAAGCTAAGAAAGATGCTTCAGAAGGTGTATATTTTCTCTTACAGATATTCATTGTGGCAAAGCAGTTCCTGAAGTGTCCCCAAATATAAGTGTGTGTGTGTGTGTGTGTGTGTAATTTTTACGATAGATAGATCAAAGGAAAGAATCCTTTTGCTTTATACATATATATATATACCTTTCATAATATACATATAGATATGTTTTATAATATGTAGATATGTTTTACAACATGCATAAGTGCATATTACAAAATGTGGTGTATACTATTGATTGCTTTAGTCTCAACAAGTTCCTTCTTTACACTGACAGTGGCACCGACAGATTTGTGCTCCAGGTGCAAAATGTTATAATTACATGTGGAAAAGCTACAACTGTTTCTGCTTCCCTTGGCTGCCACTCTTTAGCTGAGTTGCTTCACAACTTGGGAAAATGATCATATTAACTAATAATTATTTTGAGGAAACACTTTTAAATCTCCTTGCAGTGATAATCTTTTTTTCTGTTTTTTGATTGTTTGTTTTTTGTTTTTTGGAGCTTTAATGGGTATTTTTTTTTTCAATGGTACTTGTATAGATATTGAACTCTTGGTTTTTACCACTAGAAGACAGATGTCTACAGATTCATCTTACTAAGAATTTGCAAGTGACCATAAATATTGGTTTGAGTAATGCAAGTGAGATGTACAGACCAGGTAAGTTACCTGCTTTTATCTCTTCATATTTTCTCTTAATTCTTAAAACATTGCATATTATTCTGTGGTCTGACTCTATGATATAATTTAAAATAATTCATATTTGGATTGGAACAATTTATTCCTAGTAATATTAAAGAACCTATTTTGTTAGAGATCAGCTATTTTTATCCACACTGGAGGGAATGTACAACATTCCTGGAGGACAATTTGACAATAAATAGAAAAAACTTAAAATGTACACATACTTAAACAGAGCGATTCTTCCTTGAGGATTACAGAATACATAATTACAATTGTGCTCAAATTTAGCCTCAAGAATATTTATTGGACGATTATAAATAATAACCAATACTTATAATGATGTAAATAATAAAAACATGTGCTTGAATATGGTACCTCCTTGAAATGGAATAATGTTAAATAATTACAACTAACAATAGTAAAATACATAGTGATGGGAAGAATATTCATGATATGCATATAAATGCAAAAAAACCTTTCACGTATCTATGTAGGGATAGAGATGATGAGATAAGCATACACATACACACATGCCTAGTTATCCATAAGAAAAAAAATACTGAAAGCCTAAAACTCAAAATAGCAATAGTCGTTATTCCTAGTGAGTTTTGTTATAATTTTCCAAATTATACCAAAGAATATATACAAATTTTGTATTAAGAAATGCAGTACCTTTGAAAAGAATACATTTAAGGATAGGAACTCTATTATGAAAGATCTCCTGAAATGACTAATAGACTATTTTTACTTAGTGCTTTAAAAAGCACACACACCAAGTATCTGCTCTGTGCCAGGCATTGTGCTAACTTAGGAACTCATGACTAAGTGCACAAAGAGGAAAATCAGTACAATAACAGTTCAATGAAATTAGTGTTACCATAGATGTTTGAATAGAGCCCAAATGAAATCTAGAGAAAAGTTTAACTTATATCGAATGTTTCTTTTCATTATAATAATTAGTCTTAGATTTGATGATTTTACTGTTCACATATGCCAAATTCTTAAGAGTTTGCTCTCCTGTACCCTTGATTCATTTAATATTTTCTAAGTTAACCCCAGATAATTGTCATGCATCTATCACCACACAGTTGCAAAAGTAATACATACGTCACAACTTCTCATCTGCCACCATGTAATATTCACTTATTTTTAGCTCTCTTTCCTGGAGGATTAATTTAAACAATGACTTCTTTGGCAACAAGTTAATATTCTTTTTGATACAGCTTTTACTTACTTGGAGAAGCACATGACTTTCATCCTGGAAACTCCTAGGTTGAATAGCTACATCTGTACTTTTGCAGTGCAGGAAGGACTTTAATGTAATTTAACTAAGATACCCAAACTTCTCCCTGTTCATCCTGATTGTGCCATGTCCTAAAATTTCAAAGAGGAGACATGAAGCAATTAAAAATGGAATATTTATCTAAACCCATGGGAACTTAAAAAATTGCACTGTAAAGATATTGAAACTGAGCAATCTAAATTAGAGAACTACTGGAATAGCACCTTTAAATTATTTATCTACACAAGATTAATCTAAATTGAGCCAAGTATTATAAAAGGACTAAAAAAAACTCAAAAGAAAGTCATAATTAGTAGACATTTTAGACAAGGGCATAGCACAACCATATTGTGTCATTTTTTTCCCATATCTGGTCCCAGTGTGGCCTGGTCCTTTTGTTTTGAATATTTTTCTTCCCCACATACAGGTAGTTAACTGTTGGTGCCATATTTATGGTACAATCTGGACTGCGTTTCATCTGAGACCATTTCTCATTTCCCTCTTCTAGGAGAGCTATGTTCATAAGGTTGCACCTCAGGGTTATGGCAAAGCAGCAATGAAAAACAGATGAAAATAGCAGATGAAAAGCATCCTTTTTCAGTGTATCAGAGAAGGCCACCTTCTTGTTTGAATTTTTTAAAAACATTTTTTGGAAAGTAACTTTAGAAATACATAAAAATACAGAAACAGTAGAGATACTTTCCATATACTTCTCAGGTAGCTTGATTCAATGTCAATATCTTATATATAATATCTTAAAATATTTTATATATAATATCTTATATAACCATTGTACAATTAACAGAACCAGGAAATTAACACTTATACAATACTATTAACAAAACTACAGTGCTTATTCAATTTCACCACTTTTTTCACTGCTTTCATTTTTACTTCTCCAAGATCCCATTTAGCATTCCACATTAAAGATGATTGTTCATTCTCCTTAGTGTCTTAAGTCTGTAACATTTCCTCTTTCCTTTCTTTTCTTTCAAGACCTTGACACTTCCAAACAACACTGATCAGTTTTTCATTTTTTTCCCCCAAATGTCCCTTAGTTTGAATTTGTCTGATGTTTTCTCATAAATGGATTGAGGTTATGCATTCTCACCAAGAATACCATAGAAATGATAGTACATCCTTCTCATGCATTATATCCCAGGACTCATGAGGTTGATATATCTTATTACTGGTGATGTTGATCCTGATGATTATTTGTGCAAGGTGGTTTCTATAGTTTCTCCACTGTAAGTTACTATCATTCCCTTTGTAGTTAATAAATATCTTGGGTATATGCTTTGAGATTATGCAATTCTGTTTCTCCTTAAAATTTTATCTACTTATTTTAACATACATCAGTGGATCGGTCTCTATTAATTATTTCAGTGTGATGCATTTTCTATTTCTTTCTTGCATACTACATTTATAAGGAATATCAGTCCCTGTTGTTCCATGTGTTTATTAATCAATTATTTATTATATTGGCAGAGGTTCATGGATATTCATCTTATTTAATGCTACAATCTAATATTATCATATTTTTTTTTCTTGCTCAAATTGGTCTGGTTTGACCATCTGGAGAATTTTAAGATTTACTGTTTTTTTCATTGAGATCCCATTATTTATTTATCTATCATCTATTAAACACCATGAATTTGTACTGATACATTGACTTGCAATTCAATACCACTCAGTTCATTTTAAAGCCAAAATTTCTCTTTTATAACATTTTTCTAACAGTTATTTGGATCTAAATCTGGACTTCAGATACTGTTCTCTACTTACTGTCATTTTATCTACTTCATTATCATATTCTTCATTATGGAGGCATTGTAGTATATTTTAATGTCTTGTCACTTTCAGTTTCTGTATGTTTTCATGGGATATGGTTTAGATATTTGCTCTGTTCCATGCTTCTCTTTTTCTTCATGAAGGATTCCAATAACACAGATCCCTTCTTTGCCTTCTGTTTTCATTACTTTCTTGGTCACTCTTTTCTCTTCTTTGTCTTTTTATCCTATTGGTTGTTAAACTGCCTTCTATGTCCATTATTGAAATTTGAGTACATTCTCTCTTGGAAACCTTGTAAATTATTCTTCAATCCTGGGATAACTTGTCTTTCTTCATTCCTGAGTTCAAATAATTCTTCTATTTGTTTCTTCTGTTTTTGTGTTGTCTTTTTTTTTTTTTTTTTTTCTGAATTTCTAGCTCAAGGTCATTTTCCATACTCTAAAATATCTGTTGAGTATATTTAATTCTGTTGGAAAAGCAAATTATGGTTTTCTTTGGCTTCATAGTTACTTTCCTTTTTTCATTTCCCTGCTTTTCTGTAGTAGTTCTCTATGGTCTTTACTTAGGTTAATTTTTCTTACATTAAGGTATTTTACATGATTCTTAGTTTAACAGCACTCTTTTCTGTCAGTCTGGCAAATTCCAGTTATCTTAGTAGAGTTTGATTTTTTCCTCTGGTGACACGGGTTGTGGTTTTCTTTCAGCTAGTATCCTAAATCTCCTTATTCTTCATTCTTTGCTGTCTAATTACCAGCAGGCATTGCTTTCTTCCCTGTTGGCTTTTTCCTCTTCACCAGAATTTATGGGTTAAGACTGTCCACTAAAATTGTGCTTGTCTTTTTGAGTCAACTTGCTTCATTAAATAGAGCCTGCCACTTTAAATCACATGCCTGGCACTTTTTATGATATTCTTTCCTACCAGGATTGAATAATTTGAATACTTTCCACATAGTTTATAATCTGATATTTGTGATTTTTTTTTTTTAGGATTTTCATATTTAGAATGGAGTTAATCTTCCTAATGTCACCTTATCTTCATGCTTCTTCCCTAGTGTTCTAACATGATGTATTTCTTATAGTTTTTCTTGTTCTGCTGCTAAGCTCTGTGGCAGAGTGGGGGTGGATGGGAGCATGTGAGAACTTGGCACTGATATTTATTGTTATTCTCTTTTTCCTCATAGTATTTGTGGTTTTGACATTCTCTGTCTTTCAATAATCCTGAAGGTGTGGTATTGCACAGAATTTTTGCTAACATAAGTTCATTTCATAGCATTGGGGAGAACATTGAGAGAGGTACTTTATGATGTATCCATTGTCTACAAAAGACAGTTTCCTAGTGAATATTCTCCACTGTGTTTTTATATTAGAATTGGGAGTTATCTTTTACTAGCTTATATTCTTTTAATATCGCTCAAATAATTAGAAGCTTAATTGCTCTTGCCTCAATGACTTTTTTGGAAAGATCACAGTTTAAACAATAATTGGGTTTTAAAATATTTCTGTAAAATTTTAATGTTGAGCAGTATAAGTCTTTGTCTGGTTCATTCTAGATTAAAAGCAAATTTTTCAAAATGTTGTTTACTTATATTTTCAAGGAGAAGCCATCCTAGTAGTAGTCCTTAGAAAATTCCCAATTCACAGCCTGACATTTTCTCTTCTTTTCTTTATCCCTCAAAGGTGACATAAACAAAAGTGTTAACATCACTAAGAAAATTGTAATGTAGTAATATAAAATAATAAAACATTCCACAGAAACTTTGAACTTCTCATCAAGAGGACATTCAAAAGAAGAAATTAGGTTTCCCAGGAAACAGACCCTGGATACATTTTTTCTGTTAGGAGGTAGAATCCCAGGAAGGACTGACTGAGAGAAAAGGTAAATGATGGAGGGTTGAGGAGAGTGAAGAAGGAAGACAAACACAAGGAGATACATCATAGATTGTGTACAGTTCTTAAGAAAACGATGATTGACAGTATGTAAAACACTTCCAATAAAGCCCTTGCTTCTCCTATCAGTCCAGGGGAAAGGACAAGCTATTTATTTGTTGGCTCCTTCCTGTTTCCTGCTTTTCAATGATATTTCTGCTAATGTCACATCGCCCTGCTAGTTAGCCTAGAAAACCCAGAGCATTGGTAATTCTAATTTCATTGGAGCTGGGTTTAAGACTTATTTCTCGCGCTGCTTCTCTTCCTTCTTTTTCAGATCAATGGTGTGGTCTGCTCACTAATGACAACCTTATGCTTGAGTCATGTTACCTGAAGCCAGGGCTTTATGACCATAGGAATGACCTATCACTGAGGCAATTGTAACCCAGAACAAGGCAAGTAGCATAGATCCAGAGGATAGGTGAGGCTGAGGTCATCTGGGATAAAGCATAATGGACTATGTTTACAGTGCCTAATATAACATCTATATACACTAATTGCTATATATTAACCTACAGTTTAATAAAAGTTACAATATATAATATCCCTGGTTCAATACTATATTGCTTTGGGCTTTGTGATATGTAGTTTATTTTTTCAGTTTAGTATAAAATGCAATTCTTTCTTAATCAGGCATGCGGAAATGCAATGAAACAATAATTGCATTTTTTCCCCTATAGTCTACTAGCTAGAAAACAGATAACAAAATATTGCTATTTTGTTTTTATGGATCAAGATCAAGGCTTTTAAAACATATTTTATTACAATTTAAAAAAATATATTGATTATTTTATTTCAATGTGTAAGGAAAGAAGAATTTCACTTTTATTTTAATGATTATTTCCTCTTGAAAGCCAGAACAAGATGTTGAGCAGATTGTTATTTCCCTTTATAGAGCTATGGAGCAATTTTACTTAGTGTCTTCTTCAATAGGATACACAGTAACTTGATGCACATGATAATTCTGGAACTGTTTTCTCTTTTTATTTCAATATTCATCTTCAGACTTTGTATAGACTGACCTTGTTGTCTGCAAAATACAGAGTATTAAAGTTGAGCATTATTTTAATGAAATGAATTTTACAACCACTTTTTAAAAAATTTGATCCTGAATAATTCCTTTCACACAGTACTCCAGATACTGTGGAAATTAAAAGTATCCCTTTCAAAAAGCCCTCCATATTAAGACTGAAATATATTCTAGCCTTAAGTGGCATTGATTCATGAATAAAAATATACTTTTTTTGTCAAAAGGTGAAGAAAGTAGGGGTAATTTTTTTGTACTTTGGTTTATATAATAAAAACAAAAGTCAAACATTTCAGGCAAATATAAATTTCAATGGAAATAATCACAGTATAATTCTCAATTCAACAGAGACCTGAAAGCTTAGAAGAAAATGAAATGACATTCAGGAAACTTTAAAAAAAATGGAAAAATGAGAGAAAAATCTAAGACTGAGTAGTTCAAGAAATCTGAATGGAATATATAGAAATAATGGTCATGAAAATAATCAGTAGAACTACTTTTATGTTTTTATACTTATATAATACCCTTTGGGAGAGATCAAAGAGCATAGTAAGTATTCATTACTCATAATCTAGATGAATTTTCATGAATGAATAAATGAAATGAATTATCCAAATTCCCTAAATCCCTTCCTCTGGCAATCAGGAGACACAGAGAAAGAAACAGAATGGTTAGAATCTGGAACTACAGTTTAAGGAAATAACTGGCTTATTTCTAGTGATGTCCTACCATTTTCACATTTCCTTTCTGCAGTTTATAACAAGCAAAATTATAAGAGATTCTTATCTTTGCTGTTTAATTTAGTTTATACGTCTCTTGTCAACAGTGTGAATGGGTAGTGAGTTCACATGACTGTTCCAGAAAAAATTAACTTTATATAACTCAGACATAAGTCCTTTAGCTCTGACGGACCCCAAGTTTCTTATTACTGAGATGTTGTATTAGAACCTAAATTCTACTTGGTTTTGGCCACATTATAGGGTTCCTAGCAGCAATTTCTGTTTTAGACAACTTCATCTGTTTTCCCTCTCTCTTTTAATTTCCAGAATTGTTATTATCAACTTAAGATCTGAAGGCTGCATTTCATATTTCGATCTCTGAGTTATGTGAGTAGGATGGGCCCAAAGGTCATTTATTAATGGTGAGTCTAAGCAACACCTTTTCTGCCTAGTTCTGTCTTCAACAGGATAATTGCACTTTGTAAGTGCAATTCTCACTTCTCCATAGATGCTTTCCTTCTTGAGTCAGAAAAAGTGGTAAGAAAAAGCCCCTCAAAACACTTTGATTTTCTATATTCCTGAATTTCTGTTCGTATTCCCTCAAGATTTTGGCTCTGGTTATAAAGGCATTGTTAGTCTTAAGAAAAAAAGTAAGTGACCTAAGGAATGAGTTTTTCAATCAGTATTCCTTCTCCTTTTCATTGGAAATATCACTACATTTAAAGCATCTTAAAGTGTAAAAAGACTTGAAAAGTCTTTTTTCTACTTAGACACTGAGAAGCATCATGCACATGTTTCTAAGCCTACCTCTCTTAACCTCCCTCAAGTTTCTCACTGAAGAGAGCAGAGAAATATACAAATATTAAAAAAGAAAAATTTACAGCAGCAACTGAAGCTAAAGAAAGGTAACATCCATTAAAAAGAAATTTTATATGCCTACTAGACATACTGCAGACAAGAGAAGTATAGCTGAATTGTGAACTTGTATCACATGAAATAATAACTTCATTGGAAAGCTTGTGGAAGAAGACCCATAAGTTTTCACCATAGAACAATTTTCTATTTTCAGATGCCTTTGCTCTGCCTCTAGAAAACAGATAATTTCCTGGTTAGAGATGGGAAAGCGGGAGAATGAGGGATGCAGGAAAATTCTGAGAACCTACTATCTTCTTCCGAAATATAAGATGCTCCCCATAGTTCATCCAGCCCCAGAAATAACCCCTGCCATCCAGATTCTTTTTCTAAATTCTCTCCTAATATAGAAGCCAGGGTTTTTGTCTAAAATACAGAAATGTAGTTGTAAATAAAGTTAGACTTTAAATATGAGAGTCAAAAATGAGTGGCTTCTCAGATCCCTTATCACGTTGGCTACATTTATGTCAATCTTTTGAACTACATCATTTACCTATCCATTCGGATGGAGAAAGGAAGCAAACAATTAATGAATCTAAAGGAGGGAAAGAGAGGGATAAGAAGGAAAAAGAGGTCTGTCTGTTTCTAAGGTTCACAGCAGAGCGAACCTAAACTACTAATCCCTAGAAATTTGCAATTGAGAAATTTAGCCAAATCCATTTCACTACATCAGGCAAATGGAAGGAAACATTCTATAGGAGAGAGATAGTTAAGCTGACATTCCTGAGAGATAAAGGAACATAAGAATGCAAAGCTACAATATTTGAGAAATCTACCTTCTGGTTCAAAAGGTCATTTTCTTAGCCCTAACTTGAGTCTGGTGCTCTTCTCGCTTGGGGTTAGTGATCAGAGATAACCTTCCTCTCCTGTTACATTTACAAATGGAATCAACATTACAGAACAGGAACAATATACATTAAGTAACACAATCAGAAATAAATTATGAATTTTTGCAAGAGATCTATGTAGTTCTGACATCTGAATCTTCTCTTTAGAAAACTTTCATCATTTTCTATTTATCACCCCCAAAATTACAACTAAGTTCCTTACCAAAGTCTTCCTCAATTTCATCCCAAGCAAATTTCCTTTACCTTATAATTTATCTTATGTTGCTTTAAAATTACTGTACAAAGTAATTTAAAATTAAAAATTTTAAATTCTTAAAATTTAATGTTGTATCTTTTCATGTATTTAATTCTCCCAGTGGAAAGTTCACTTTCTTTATGATTTCTCACAAGTATATATGCATATTTCCCCTTTTAAGGTTTAAATGATACAGGTTTCTGAAGCCTATACAGGTTTTTTTTTTTCCTATCCCTGCCCCCTGCCCCTTTCCCCAGCCCTATTATTTTGTTCTTGCTTTTGTTTTGTTGTTGTTGTTTCTTTTTTTGCCTCAAGGTCCTTATAACTTTTTGCCTTGTATTAGAAGTAATTACATATATACGGCACCTATCCAATTTCTTCCTGTTAGAATAGGTGTAAGAATTCAGAGTGTCTGAAATGTGAGACATATTTTCTCAGGTGAGTAAAACTTAGAAAGCGGAGCACAGACTGACTATACCCCCCTACTGACGAGCAGGGTGCCTTGTACATAAGGGGCCTTCAATAAATGTCTCCAATACATGTTCATTCCTTTCAAAACACATGCCATGTGTTGGTGGTATAATGGTTAGCATAGCTGCCTTCCAAAACACATGCCATTAAGAAAAACAAAAGGAATACACAGTTTACATTTTCAAATCAACAAACCCAGCCATATCTCTTTATGCAGTAATAAGGTTTATAAAAAAAAAAACAAAACCCTGCAAATTCTTTTCCCTGCAGGAATATACAGTCACTAAGATGATTTTATCTTTTGTTATAAAATGGAATTAGGTATCCTGAGAGACCATTTTCAAAATGATTCTTTAAAACTATTTCATATTTCATTGGTAAATCTCCCTCTCAACCCCAAAGAAGATTTAGATACTTTTCCTGGACATCTATCTTGTTTTATCCCCTCCCAAAGACAAACCTCTTGGGCTTGGATGTTAATGCCAAGTCATGCAGTGGGATAAACAGGCCATTAACATTTTAAAAAATACACACCTCTTTTTTTATTGAAAAATTCATTTTATGACAGATGGAACCTAAAGTTTGCATTTAAATCAGGACTGTTCAAGTAAGATACTGCACTAGATTTTTAAAGCTAGTGATTTTTAAATCACTGCACTGTGATTTTTATAAGATTGACAAATATTGCCACCATCACAGATTTTTTTGGAAGGAAGTCAAGGAGTGAGATTACTTCCCAAACTAGCGAATGCAAGGATGTCTCATCGCTTTGTTCAGAAATTTTTACTGTATTATGTTCTCCATAAACAACAGTCACTTTTCCGAAGTTAAATGTGTTTAAAAGTGTAAAACATTAGATGATATGGTTAGAGACTTCTTTATATTAAATGAGTTAAATTCTAGATGTGACTATCGAAATACTTTTCCTGTCAGTCATTTTTTGTGGTATAAAAATATATGAATTTTTCTCTTGGTGGGCTCCATGACTCTATAATATCTGAAAGATTAAGTTTCTGATAACAAACAATGTCCTGGATGAAACCGTTACTATCTAATTGAAGTCAATGAAAAATGCAGCCTATGACACCAATTCTAAAATTTTATAGAGCTTAACAGTTGTATGAGAGTTTACAACAACAACAACAAAATCTAAATCCAGAGATTCTCATTCTGAGTTGAGTGGGACTTTGAAAGAGCAACCCAGTAAGTGATGCACGTTGTCCACAGAAACATGGAGGGTGGGTGGTAATGGATAATACTAAAATAATGAAGATATTACAACTGTCTTTGTTGATACAGAGGGCTACATTGTTAATGTAATGATAATTCTTATCTGACCACAAACTTGATTAATGAGATTCAAACAGGAATCACGACCAAATGGAGGATTTCCTTTTGGTGGGGCAGGCAATGAGCCCAGCTTCCAAGAATTTTCTTCTCTTACATTAGGGCTATGTTTGGAATTGGATTAACAGATAAATTCTGAATAATGAAAGCAAAAAACATAATTCACAAAAGAAGCTGTTTGAGTTCTGGGTCTTTTCAGTTTTATGCTGTTAGTTACTTGAATGCGAAGTGTTTGACTTCCTCTCATTCTCTAGTCATGCATGCTTTTTAAATCTATAATTCCAGGTTTATTTATAATAGGCAATTACAGAGAACACATATATCCTGCTATTTACTTTTTATATTTATACAATTTATATAAAAAATTTAAAAAAATCAAAAAAAATTTATATTTACTTTTTAAAAAAATAAAAACTCTGTTCTTTACCATTAACATGTTGATAAGAGTTCTGGTCCAGGTCATAAGCATATTTAGGAAAAAGTCCATTTCTATTTCATCTTCTCAAAGATTTTCATCTCCAGAAGAGACAGGCTTCCTGTTAAATCTTTTCTTCCCACTTCTGTCCTTAAACTGATTATAAGATCCTCTCATTTTCATAAAAAAGTACTTATGCTAATCTATCTCTTCAACTATTCCTATAACTCCATACTTATTCCACGAACAAAGTCTTGAAAAATATTCATATTATGTGTCTGACATAGACCTTTTTCCCCCTAATTATACATACACTACACTTTCCCTTAACATAACTACTATAACTAGTTAGTAGAAATTTACATGAACATGAGTTTGTACCTCTTTCATTATACCTGAATACTCTATATTACCAATATTTATTCATTATATGATCAAGTCAATGGATTATTTACATTATGAGGATTAATATATTTTTTCAAGTCAAAGTGTCTTTGAGTAAGAAGGAACCTGACATTAATTAACCTTGTAGAGTATTTCCTGTACAATGTTCCAACAAGTTCTACCTGAACATATCCAGGAAATAGCAAAGTTAACATAAATAGCAAAGTGAACATACTTCACCCTATGATGCTCAATGAGCACACCTAAGCACTCCCCCTATCCACCTATCACTTGCTGCATATTGAGTAATGCCCAATAGAATACATAGGATGACAGAAGGAGAAAAAAGTGCTTGGGAAACTCATAGGTTTAATGACAAATTTCTGAATAAGTAAGAGAGAAATTAAAATGAACTTTTCAATGGCACTTTAAAATTTACCCAGTTTCTGAAGCTATCTATTAATTTAATTTACAGTATGCCTATACTATAATTATCAACCTTAATTTAGAGAAGAGAAACTGTACCTTGAGGCATTTAATTAATTTCTCTAAGCTCACACAAGTTAGAAAATAATGAAAGCAGGGTTGATTTGGGTTTCTTACTGCCTAAACCAGACCTCTTTTCATTGCAAGAGCATTTTGCATTGCATGTTCTGTGGAGCAGTAGCATGGGTCAGGAAAGGAGGAAAGGCCTGTGGTACATTAAGTTTGACAGATGCTGACATAGTTGCCTACATTTCTTAACCACAGGACTCCTCAGAGTCTGCAGTGTACCGTCACGTAGTTTGAGTCTTGTAAAGGGAGATATCAAAGGTAATATACACAACATTATTGAACATTTGGTTTGTTGTGTGGCTGACTGAACCCTGGGACTGGTAGGGTTCCTTAGAATTCCAAGGAATGCTGAACTTTGTGTTTCTACATTCCATATTTAATTTCTAAGTATCAGAGAAGGGACAATAACACTGAATCTGCATTGGAATTCTGGCTAGAAAAAATACTTCTACTTAAGAGAATCATCTGGTCCCACAATGGAAAAATACAGATGATGTTTTCAATTAGGATTAGCTCTAAGAAAAAACAGAATCAACAGGTTAAGACACATCTGCTCCTTTGTCTCCTATAGATGCAAACTGGAAAATATTTGTTAAAATAGTATAAGTGATACTGGAATAACCTGAAACCCGAGACTCAAAATTGAGAATTCAAAATGCCAGGGTGGTTTGTGGTGAGCACAGACAGATTTCCAACACTGAGCATTTAGATTTTTCTCCAAGTTAGTTTCACTATACCTGATTTATGACTTTTAAAAATAGAATTGCTCTCTTATCTCACACTGTGCTCATTTTCTTGAGCTTCCAAAGTCCTCTTTTTTTATTTAAAAAGAAAACAATCACTGCAGTGTATTGTGCCGAATTACATCTAAAAATCCAAACCAATTCTGCAGCAAATTCTATTTAGCTATCCTAATATCATGTTTTAATAAGGGTTTCACCAGCAAGATAAAAATTAAATGTTTGCCAGAGTGATGCATTAATAACTCAAAACCTTTAATTATAGCAGGGCCCAATTTAATTAAACCCTACATTACAAACTGTCGGCCTTCATATCACGGACCCCTAGGTTGAATGGTTTATAGCTGAACCATTAAACAAAGTTATTCCATGTTTCAAATATGATACAAGTTTTCCACTTAGGAGAGAATGATCCTTGTTTTACAAACCCAACATTGACAATAAAGGCGTACTTTTTATTTAAGTAAAGGTATTTCGGCACAATTCCCTACAGGTTACTACTAACCTAATTAGTAATTAAAAGTGAAGCAAAATGAGAACAAAATGGAAGGTGAATGAGGTATCTCATATGAATTTCCTTTGACAGAAATGTGGAGAACTTGATTCAAGTTTTAACAAGGGAATTTAACAAGGGAATGAATCTGGCTATTCAAATACTACTTAATTTTCCCGTGATATTACTCCTTGGGAAAGTTTCCTAAGTTCTCTTCTTTTGTCTTCCTTATTCCATGACTACTAAGGATCTTAGATTTAAGATACTGGATTGCAGATTCAAGCATGAAGGAGAATCACTGGGAGGGTTTATTAAAAACAGATGGCTGAGTCTTTTTGAGTTTCTGATTGGGTATATCTCGGTAAGGCTCCAGAATTTACATTTCCAGGAAAATTCCAAATGCTACTGCTGCTGCTATTCCAGGGACCACCCTTTGAAAATCATTGGTGAAGAATAAACAGAGACTAGATTCCCTTATAGGATGTCAATGAAAACATGAATGGACAGAAATGGAGATTATACTCTTCTCTTCTATAGTTCTACAATTTCATTCTGTCTTCTAGTTCCATCAAACAGTTCATTTTTTCTCATACATAAAAATGTTTAAGTTGTTAAATTGAAAAGCAGTATTATTTACTTCATGATCTAAATTTCTGATTGTTTATATTTATATATATGTTAAATATAATATAAAATATTAACAAATAGGGGCACCTGGGTGGCTCAGTGGGTTAAAGCCTCTGCCTTCAGCTCAGGTCATGATCCCGGGGTCCTGGGATCGAGCCCCGCATCGGGCTCTCTGCTCAGCAGGGAGCCTGCTTCCTCCTCTCTCTCTGCCTGCTTCTCTGCCTACTTGTGATCTCTGTCTGTCAAATAAATAAATAAAATCTTAAAAAAATATATTAACAAATACTTTCTCATGGTGTGATTTTAAATGTTTTATTTTCCCGTGGGTTTATCTATTTTTGTCTAAGAATCTAAAAATCACTCTGTACTGCTCAATAAGAAAAATATATTTATATATTAAATTCATATGTGGGAAGCATAAATAAAATATTAAACAATGTCAATTTACAATAGTAAGTTACTGAAATTAGAATATAAAATCATTAAATACATACTCTATGCCACCTTCACTCAACATGTCAGAAAATACAAGTATGTTAGTTACCTTAACATTTTGCTTTTTTGCATCAAAAAGATCATATATGTATGTTTTTAGTTTTCTAAAAGATTTTATTTATTTATTTATTTATTTATTTGAGAGAGAGAGAGAGAGAGAGAGTACACAAGTTGTGGGGTTGGGGAGAAGCAGAGTTCCTGCTGAGCAGGGAGCCTGACATGGGGCTGGAGCCTGGAACTCCAGGATCATGACCTGAACTGAAGGCAGAAAGCCAACCAACTAAGCCACCCAGGCGCCCCTATGTTTTTAATTTTTATATTTATCTGCAATCTTAAAGAATGAATACTAAACACTTTTATTCTTTTTGTGACTATTTTGGTTCTAAGGAAGTGACTTCTGTAGTAAGA
Organism: Enhydra lutris kenyoni; assembly: GCF_002288905.1. Lineage (NCBI taxonomy): Eukaryota > Metazoa > Chordata > Mammalia > Carnivora > Mustelidae > Enhydra > Enhydra lutris. Next base: position 27,220,125 of record NW_019154102.1, read on the forward strand.
AAGGTCAATCTTGTCAATAGAAAAATAATTAGATTGAAATGCTTATTGCTTTATAAAGCATTTCCCTTTGAAGTTTTCTGTACAAAAATGGAATTCCTCTCTCTTAAGTTATATTTCACAAGGATTAAGAGTACTAGGTGTCCTTCTTTTGATACCTGCCACTAGAGCTTTGCCTGGATAAAATGGTCCAAACTGGCTAATCTCCCACAGCTATTATTGACAGTCACTATGCACATGGATAAATGAGACATGCAACCCATGTCTTCTCACTGGGAAGAGACTCCATCATCATCTCTCTAACATTGCTGTACCTACTTCAATGAAGGATTCAATACTGAGCTCATTTTGTAAATATGCCAAAGCCATTTTTGCTCCCTAATCTCTGCTGGCAGGTGAAATACTATAGTGGAAATATTGCAGAAGTGACTCCTTTAAGAGAAATTCACAAATTTGCCCTGAAGTTTAGGACTTAATATTCAACATCTTTCTCTTCTAAGTCTCTTCAAAGAAAATGAAGATTGGCTTGCATATGCATATTTTAATCATTTTATTTATCAACTAATTAATGATCAATTATAGTTTACTTTTTGCTTTACTAAGGTATAGATTTATATTACGAATACGACATGTATCACAAATCAGATGTGGCATGGCAGCATATGATATGATTAACAATAGCCATACCCTAGATTCAATTAAAATATAATCAGTGGCAACAATTAAACTTCAAAGAGTAAATATAGAAAATATTAGTTGATGTAAATTTCATTAAGAGTAATTTGACAATATATATTGAGGATTGAAATCAACATAACTCTTTGTCCCTGTATCGAATAATACTGACCATTTCTCTTATCTTAAAATGTTAGGGACAAGCATATATCTGCTTCTGTGAGATCTGACAGTAGGCTAACTAAAATAGCTTTCTTTGGGGTGCCTGGGTGGCTCACATGGTTAAGTGTCTGCCTTTGGCCCAGGTCATGATCTCAGGGTCCTGGGATCAAGCTCCGCATCAGGCTCCCTGCTCAGTGGGAAGCCTGATTCCCCTTCTCTCTCTGCCTGCCTCTGCCTACTTGTGATCTCTCTCTCTGTGTCAAATAAATAAATAAAATCTTTAAAAAATAAAATAGCTTTTGTATCAAAACTAATAGCTTGCTTAAGACTCACTTCAAGATCTTTACCTCATTTTATAGACCAATCTACAGATTACCAAAGCAAAACAAAACAAAACAAAACAAAAACCGAAAAAAAAAACCCAGATTATCATAAATATTTGCTTAAATTCAAACAATTTCATACACTGAAAGTCTCACCTTACTATCACAAAACTCAGGTCCTCAAACTATAAAATACTCTCCCCACTTCCCCCTGCTGAAACACTATTGATGCTATGTCAACTTGGTATTCCCCCTTATTACAGGAAGTCTAATAAACTTAACTTTGCTTAATCAACAGGTTTTGTTTTGTTTTGGTTTGTTTTCCCACCTGGTAGTCTTTGGGTGGGCAAAAATCAACAATAACAAAGCATTTGAAATATTACATAGAACTAAAGATTCTATTTCCACAAGTTTATCCTTAGAAAAAAATCCAAGTTTAGTCTATATGCATATTTAATTATAAGAATATTAATCACAATGCTATATATGATGGAGAAATATTCAACAATTAGAGGGATGTTCATTTGAATTACATATGTCCATAGGGTGAAATGCCACAGCATCATTAAAAAGCAAGTATTTTTAAAATATATTGTATTATTCTCAAAGGGAGTGAAAAGTGATAATAAATAATTCTTGCCTGCCACTCCACCCAAATCTGTCTTTCCCCAGTTTTAGCCATTTCTAGAAAATACATCAGCATCTACTTTGTTGCTCAAGTAAAAAAAATATATACATATATATGTGTGCATATATATATATATATATATATATATATATATATATATATATATATATATATATATATATATATATATATATG